>NW_025533555.1:575000-807585 GCF_020615455.1 Coregonus clupeaformis
AGGACATTCAGTCCCGAAGCCACTCCTGCGTTGTCTTGGCTGTGTACTTAGGGTCGTTGTCCTGTTGGAAGGTGAACCTTCGCCCCAGTCTGAGGTCCTGAGCGCTCTGGAGCAGGTTTTCATCAAGGATCTCTCTGTACTTTGCTCCGTTCATCTTTCCCTCGTTCCTGACTAGTCTCCCAGTCCCTGCCGCTGAAAAACATCCCCACAGCATGATGCTTCCACCACCATGCTTCACGGTAGGAATGGTGCCAGGTTTCCTTCAGACGTGACGCTTGGCACTCAGGCCAAAGAGTTCAATCTTGGTTTAATCAGACCAGATAATCTTGTTTCTCATGGTCTGAGAGTCCTTTAGGTGCCTTTTGGCAAATTCCAAGCGGGCTGCCATGAGCCTTTTACTGAGGAGTGGCTTCCATCTGGCCACTCTGCCATAAAGGCCTGATTAGTGGAGTGCTGCAGAGATGGTTGTCCTTCTGGAAGGTTCTCCCATCTCCACAGAGGAACTCTAGAGCTCTGTCAGAGTAACCATTGGGTTCTTGGTCACCTCTCTGACCAAGGCCCTTCTCCCCCGATTGCTCAGTTTGGCCGTGTGGGCAGCTCTAGGAAGAGTCTCGGTGGTTCCAAACTTCTTCCATTTAAGAATGATGGAGGCCACTGTGTTCTTGTGGACCTTCAATAATGCAGAAATGTTTTGGTACCCTTCCCCAGGTCTGTGGCTCAACACAATCCTGTCTCGGTGCTCTACGTACAATTCCTTCGACCTCATGGCTTGGTTTTTGCTCTGACATGCACTGTCAACTGTGGGACCTTATATAGACAGGTGTGTGCCTTTCCAAATCATGTCAAATCAATTTAATTTACCACAGGTGGACTTCAATCAAGTTGCAGAAACATCTCAAGGATGATCAATGGAAACAGGATGCACCTGAGCTCAATTTCGAGTCTCATAGCAAAGGGTCTGAATACTTATGTAAATAAGGTATTTCTGCTTTTTATTTTTAATACATTTGCAAAGATTTGCAAAAACCTGTTTTGGCTTTGTCAATGTCTGCAGATTTATGAGGAAAATGTTTTATTTAATCCATTTTAGAATAAGGCTGTAACGTAATTTTTTTTTGACAAAGTAAAGGGGTCTGAATACTTTCCGAATGCACTGTACATACAACCAGCTGAGCTTAACACACTGTCTTTCTCTAGTTAGCTTTAACCGCAGACAGTATTTGCACATTTTCATTTCATGTGATCCATTGTGAGTGTATGTCACCCTTGAATCTGATTAATTCTTTGTGAGCTGTGACTCACATTAGGGGTTGAAGAGATTAAGCTTTACTGTCGCATTTTTCAACCAATTTATTCTCCACATCTATTGTCTTTACTCTCTCTGGGGCCCATTTTATTTAGACCACACAGTCACAATTGTGTAACACTTTAAATTATCAGGGCTTTTCCTCCCACAAAAGACCAATATTACATTTGACCTTTCCACGACCTTTCCACTTCCATAATAGTTTCTAAAACAGGACATTTCATGTTTTTCACAGTGATCGATGTGAGTGGACTCTCATTCATCATCAAGAGAGGCAGACTATAGACTGGAGGAAAATTGCAGTATAAGTGTTTAAGGAGGGGATGATATCTATGGAAAGCACACTAGTTTGTGCGTCACCCAGTCACCCATTTCCTGTCAGCAATTCACTGGGTAGAAATAGGTTTTTAGGGTTGTTGGGTCCATCTCACCTATCTTTCCCCTTGTTGTGCAGTTAGCTGGCTGTGTGGCTGATGTTTTGGTAACGTCAGGCTAATGTTTCCCCTTAGACCCATTTAGACTGTATGTGAAGAGTGATGGGGAGAAGAGTGCTCTGCTGAGAGTTGAATTTAGTACTGCTCTGTCCCTGTTATGTAACGTGCCCAAACGGAGCACAGCTACCTGCTGATGGACAAATACTGCTGATGAGGGAAGCCCCCTATCTATCCTGCCCCCCTCCCTGCTTGCCCTTGACATTGTGTAGGTGCATGTGGCAAGGCTGTGCAGTTCCCCTATGCACGCAGCTCTTATTTTAATAAGTGGAATTCATTGGAAGTGGGATGATGTGTCAGAGATGACATACAGTACTGTGTTTCTGCTATGTTTCTGGAAAAAAGGTGTTTACCATGTTCAAGGATTATACTAGGATATATGATCAGCAGTATCTTCATGATTTTTTTATTCAATATTCTAATGTCTGACTGTGAGAGGGCTGTCCCTTCAGCACTGCACCACCCTGGACAGTGACCCCTGAGGAGGCAGGTCAACCCCCAACCTAGTTCAACCTGAAACCCCCATACTTCTGTCTTTTTACAGAGCCCAAGGAGGAACCCCCACTATTCCCTTATAGGCCGACTGTACTTGATTATGTTTGTCCAACGTTCCAACCCCAGTAGAATAAGCAAAGCTACATTAGTACACAGTGTTCTCCAGATATAACTGTTTATTATTTTATTCTGTTTGCTTATTAGATCCCAGAGGTACAGTATAATGAGGTGTGCAAAATGATGTTACGAGAAGGGATTAAAGTACTATTGAGATTATTCTCTGCTGTTTACCATGTCTGTCATACTTGGACACAGGCTCAGACAATGGGTTCTTCAGACAATGGGTTCGGCTTAGGGGCTTTACCTGGACATGCTAATATGATACAATATTCCTTCTCTAATTAGGAATGAGATATTGTACTATATAATGCATGTGATTAATAAGTGATCAAATAAGACAAAACAAGTGAGCATATGAATATACATGTGTTTTTCAAAGCAGGACTCTCAAAGTTACAGTGAAATCACGAACATAAAGTTGAAAGACAATAGTGCTTGAATAAATCTAAATGTATTTCATGACATACTACTAATCCCAAATTGTTATTCTGGCAGACGTTTGAAAGAATTCTCTTTCCTGTGAGATTGTACTTTATTTATTTGATAACGAGGTAAAAATAGTGCTGCATTCTTCAGATGTGAGTTGTATATCTTCTATCAGAGCATTTTAGCCAGTAACCTCTGCCCATACCAGAATCAATCATAACACCCTGACAGACCTCAGCTTTACAGTATAAATCCAAATTATAATAATATAATAATAATATGCCATTTAGCAGACGCTTTTATCCAAAGCGACTTACAGTCATGCGTGCATACATTTTTATTTTTTTTTGTGTATGGGTGGTCCCGGGGATCGAACCCACTACCTTGGCGTTACAAGCGCCGTGCTCTACCAGCTGAGCTACAGAGGACCACGTTAACCCTCTCTCACCCTCCACGCCTCTGCATAGCCATGTTGCACTTTGACTTTACCCTTGAAAAACCCATTGCCTTGACTAAACAGTCCACCAGAAAGTTTCCTTCTGAACCAACCTCTTTTCAAAATCATGAAACTTAAGGGTCAGCTACATCTTTGAATTATACTTTTAGACCAGTGCTTGTCTCTCTCCAATGTTTTCCCAGTGTCTGATTGTTATTGGCCCCTGTGGCCTGCAGCTTGCTGTGTGCATCTCTGTTTGTCCTAGTTTCTGCGTGATGGCGAGGCGGCAGAGGCGTGGAGGGTGAGAGAGGGTTAACTTTGTCCATGGGACATCCATCGTCTACATGGCCTTAATGACCCGAGCAGGCAGAATGATCACTGCCAATCGATCTGGGGGTGCAGGGAACGTCTGACAGCACAGTCAGTCGACTACAATACATCAAATGTATCTGTCCCGCTACTCAATCTTTCTTTCTCTCTCTCTCTCTCTCTCTCTCTCTCTCTCTCTCTCTCTCTCTCTCTCTCTCTCTCTCTCTCTCTCTCTCTCTCTCTCTCTCTCTCTCTCTCTCTCTCTCTCTCTCTCTCTCTCTCTCTCTCTCTCTCTCTCTCTCTCTCTCTCTCTCTCTCTCTCTCTCTCTCTCTCTCTTTTCATTTATCTTGGTCTCTCTGTCTTTCTCTCTCTCCCTCTCTCGTCTCTCAGGACACAGTTGTTTGTGCTGTTGACATGTAAACAAGTACAACTCTATTGGTATGCTGGGCACTGACAGTGTGTTCTGTTGTCTTTAGACATTACTTACTGTAAATTCACCCATCCAGACCCACAATCAGCTCAGGTTGCATCATAAGTTCTGAAGAGGCTTAGCTGACAACAGTAGCTGCAAGCAAGGAATTTCATCATAGTCTTACACTATTTCAGCTAGTTCTTCAATGTTTTACATTGCAGAATGCTAAAAGAGATATGCTCCCTGCAGACCTTTACAGAGCATATCCATACTTCAGCATTGTATCTTCACAAACATCCTGGGGCATCTGTGTGCACACATGAAAACTGTGCCTCTGTATTTACTCTTAAAAACAACGTTCCTTATTCAGAGTACACTGAAATAGTTGGGGAGGAGGCAGGCAGCACTGTGCACACTGTTTGATGCATCACATTCCTTTTTGTTCAGCTCGGTTCACTCACTTCATCATGCAAGACAGAGCTAAGACGTTGCTACTGCAAAATAGCATTAGGCACTGGGATAGATTCTGTTATCAGAAGTGACTCTGTAACCATCGTAATATTGCATTTGAAGTCAGTAATGAACGCTGAATAGTAAATCATGGACAGTCTCTGTAGTGAAGGAGTGTAAAAGTGTCTGAGTGTAGCTGTAATTAGGGACTGGAGACAGCAGACTTGTGATTTGTCACAGTGTGCAGCGAGGCTAAGCACCTGTGATGGTTCCTTTCATCAGCCGATAGATCTGGAGGGCATGTGTTTTACTGCCTCTCTCTTCACCTCATGAACCTCAGTTATGGACATTCCTGCCCACTAGCACTGGCACTGACCATTATCTAAGCACAGTACAAGAACGGCCCGTACTACATAAGCACACAGCTTTATTGTGTAGTCGGGAAATACTTACCATATATTAATATTGTCTATACCGCACATGCAACCCATAATAAGAATATGCAATTTATATGATAATGGCTATTAAACAGAATATCTGACTCCATAAAGATGATTTAGCAATATGCAAGAGACTAGAGTTGAGTTACAGTAATAGAAAGGTCAAGAAAGGACTAAGCATTGTCTATTTCAAAGGCAGATATTTAATTACATTGTAAAATAAATGAAATCATATTCAAGGCATAAAGCTTAAGTTACAAAGCATTAACAAGCATTACAAGGCATTATTCTAGGCATGATCAGAGAGGGAGGGAGAGAAACAGGGAAACCGTGGTCCATAGCTCATGGGAGAGGGAGAGAGAGATAGAAAGAGTGTATCTCACCAGCGCAGGTCAGAAACAAAGAGAAAGAGACAATGAATCTGGGACATCTGAGTTGTTGACCAATAGCATTACTGTTGAGTTAACATCCAATCAGATATCAGACTTACAGGATGTTGTCACAACAAAGAGGTGTGACAGAATGGGGGATGTCAAGATCAAGGTAGAGAAGGCTGAATTCCTGAGAAGACAATAAACCCTCTTGCATACAGTTGATAAGGGTCACTTCAGGAACTGGGCCGTCCTACATTGTGGGCTGAATCCCCTAATTGTATCATAACTCGGACATTGTGGTTCATTATGCATTAATACATATGGGAGATTTGCACCAAAAAATTGGAGTTACACCCAGTGATTTCTAGTTGACCCTCACGTACTAAAGACTAAAATGTGAGTCTCCCTGGTACAGCCAGCCTTCCACCCACGCTCTGGAGAGAGACTGAGACACACCTCATGGCTCAGCACCGCTCAATTCAAACTCAATGTTCTTCCCAGGTGCCAGGCAGCACTGCCTCCTAAGCCTCTGTGCATCGATCAAAGAAACCGCTGTCCAGGTTTCAAACAAAAGCAATACTGCACATTTCTGCAAATTCAAAGTGACCAGGCTGAAGGTTGTGCTGTAGTAGACTGCTGAGCAGGCAGCAGAGACTCACTCAAAGTTAAGGGTTAAGAAAGACTCAGCAGAGACAGAAAGGGACAGCGAGGGCTATTGGTCCTATTGAAAAGAGCTAGGTGGTTTTACTATATTAAGCACAGAGCCTGTCTGCTCTTTGTGCGGCTATTGGTTGAGCAGTCCAGCAGGAGATTCATCCATCCATGGCATACTTCACTCAATCCAGCCATCCATCTTTTTCATCCAGTAATTTTTTGGGTTTAATATGTCTCTCACTCTTTGCAAGATTTTTTGTCTTGGCGTTTTGTGACAACAACAAAAAAACGGTATCACACAGCGTAACCTGCGTATCTGTATTTTATCATCCATCAACATCTCACTGATCCAGCTACAGTTTATACAAGTTTGTTTGATTGAATTGATCATGTTGGATGAGTAGGAGACCCAGAGACAAACCTGAAGTGAACAGGCCTGGAGGTTCTAGGATCAATACAGTGGGCATATTCTATCGCTAAGAACTATTCACTATCTTTACCTGATCACTGACGCTGTCAGTCCAGTGTAGGTGACTCACAGTCACAAGTGTGTGTTTTTTAAGTAGGCGGGGTCATAGGGCAGGTCTCGGGTGGGAGGGTTGGTTCTGAAAACACATTATGAGTGGTCCTAGCTCCTCCCCCGTGGGTCCAGGGTCACAGTGAGCGTGTGGAGGAGAGCCAGGGTCTCAGCTCAGCCAGCACGCTACGCACTCTAACAACACAGACCAGCATGATAGGCTGATATCGTGATAGGCTCATATCGTGCTTGGTGAAAATGATGGGTATTTTAAGCTATGGTAATAAAACTCTGATGAGCAGTTGATGACTGTTGAATGTCAATGTGGATCTATTGTGTTAAGACGACAGACTAGTCCCCCATGCCCTGAGTGAAGGTGATGCCTATGGTCTTTAAGTACTGCAGTGCTATGGGAGAGCTTGTGTCACCACTTCTGGCAGGGTGCCAGAGAGACCCTGTGTGTGATAAGGAGAGACCTGCTCCATTTTGTACCAACCTATCAATCTGTGTATGTCTGACTTTCTGGACCTCCTGGACCTCCTAGGCTCTGGAGACCAGATACAGGAACACTTCAGTCCTGTCTCTGTTGCCTCAAACGGACAGGGCATTCTGGTTCTTTGGAAAAGAAGACATTGCCAACTTGCTCAGAGGAAAGAAAACAGCACTGAGACTTTTGGAGAATGTGACTTATGTTAGGTTACGGCATTGCTCTGGTCTAGTCAGTGTTTGGGCTTTGGTATAATAGGTGCTGATACTTGTTCTGTTGGAGAATAATTGAAGCTATCAGCATGTTAATTGCAACCTTTAACGTTTGTATTACTTCAAAGGTCACACCGAGATGAAATTTAAAACCGTCAACTATAGCCGTTTTTAAAAGGAACACCTTGTTTCCAAGAGGCTTTATGGTACAGGTTGACAGAGATCACTGTGTCCTTGGAACATTTGTCCTATCTCTAATTGGAGGAATGTGAAGTGTACTCTGGCTAACCTATTGCAGGGCCAAGGTTTTCTCTCTAATTGGAGCTTTAGTCTTCTGGTTCATGAAAGGGCTGTCAATGTTGTTCTCATTATCACACTCACAACAATATCTTTCATCTTATTCTTGGGATCTGCTTCAAAGTAATTCCTGGAATATGCTGCCTCAAACTGCAGACAGGTGCTGTATGAGATAAGATGTCTATCAATACAAAACACAATGTGAGCTGAGTCAACCTGATGCTCAGTGCCTTGTGTGCAACATTTGATAGAAGTGAATCCACATGAAATTGACTGCCTTTTGTCAATATGTTGCTACTAGAACCGAGGCCGTCTTCCCTCTGGTGTTGAAAGTGAAAATGAATGAATTAGTACCTGGGGCCAGCATTTTATACGTTTTTAGGGACTCAGAAGTTTTTGTGTTTTATTTTAAGTAGAGACCCGAATTCATTCCTGTAGTGTATTGGCCGGGCAACTTTTCCAACTCATTTCCATACAAAGTGAGCTCCACTCCACATAGCATGCATGTGCCCTGTGGTGTAAGAAATCACATGCAGCATAAATCTAATTTATGCATTATCATGTTTATGTTAGAGAAAGGTTTTCCCCAAAAAAGATTTAGAGAATTATTAACTATATGAGGTTGTAAGGTTCACAGTACTTGTAAATAAGAATTATGTATGTGTGTGTGTATGTTTGTATGTACTGTACCAGTCAAAAGTTTGGACACACCTACTCATTCAAGGGTTTTTCTTAATTTTTACTATTTTCTACATTGTAGAATAATAGTGAAGACATCAAAACATGATAAGCCTATTTGACAGGTTGTTAACATCACGATGCCACTGTCTGTCCTCGGCTGTGTCTTAAACCTTTGGTCTGTTATTAAAGGTCTGTCATTATAAGGATCTAAATACTTTGCAGTGGGTACGGATACCTGACTGGTTCAACCGCTTATTTATAGAAGGAAAATGTGTATTTCCAGGTAATTTATAACATACAGTACGAGTCAAAAGTTTGGACACACCTACTCATTCAAGGGTTTTTATATATTTTTACTATTTTCTACATTGTAGAATAATAGTGAAGACATCAAAACTATGAAAAAAAACACATATGGAATTATGTAGTAACCAAAAAAGTGTTAAATAAATCAAAATATATTTTATATTTGAGATTCTTCAAATAGTCACCCTTTGCCTTGATGACAGCTTTGCACACTATTGGCTTTCTCTCAACCAGCTTCATGAGGTAGTCACCTGGAATGCATTTCAATTAACAGGTGTGCCTTCTTAAAAGTTAATTTGTGGAATTTCTTTCCTTCTTAATGCGTTTGAGCCAATCAGTTGTGTTGTTACAAGGTAGGGGGGGTCTACAGAAGATAGCCCTATTTGGTAAAAGACCAAGTCCATATTATGGTAAGAACAGCTCAAATAAGCAAAGAGAAATGACAGTCCATCATTACTTTAAGACATGAAGGTCCGTCAATCCGGAAAATGTGAAAAACTTTGAACGTTTCTTCAAGTGCAGTCGCAACAACCATCAAGCTCTATGATGAAACTGGCTCTCGTGAGGACCGTCAGAGGATAAGTTCATTAGAGTTACCAGCCTCAGAAATTGCAGGACAAATAAATGCTTCACAGAGTTCACGTAACAGACACATCTCAACATTAACTGTTCAGAGGAGACTGTGTGAATCAGGCCTTAATGGTCGAATTACTGAAAAACCCCCACTACTAAAGGACACCAATAAGAAGAAGAGACTTGCTTGTGCCAAGAAACCCAAGCAATGGACATTAGACCGGTGGAGTCCAAATTGGAGTTCTTTGGTTCCAACCGCCGTGTCTTTGTGAGACGCGGTGTGGGTGAACGGATAATCTCCGCATGTGTAGTTTCCACTGTAAAGCATGGAGGAGGAGGTGTCATGGTGTGGGGGTGCTTTGCTGGTGACACTGTCTGTGATTTATTTAGAATTCAAGGCACACTTAACCAGCATGGCTACCACAGTATTCTGCAACGATACGCCATCCCATCTGGTTTGGGCTTAGTGGGACTATCATTTGTTTTTCAACAGGACATTTACATTTACATTTACGTCAGTAAAGGGGGGGTAGAAGGATTACTTTATCCTATCCCAGGTATTCCTTAAAGAGGTGGGGTTTCAAATGTCTCCGGAAGGTGGTGAGTGACTCCGCTGTCCTGGCGTCGTGAGGGAGCTTGTTCCACCATTGGGGTGCCAGAGCAGCGAACAGTTTTGACTGGGCTGAGCGGGAACTATGCTTCCGCAGAGGTAGGGAAGCTAGCAGGCCAGAGGTGGATGAACGCAGTGCCCTCGTTTGGGTGTAGGGACTGATCAGAGCCTGAAGGTACGGAGGTGCCGTTCCCCTCACAGCTCCGTAGGCAAGCACCATGGTCTTGTAGCAGATGCGAGCTTCAACTGGAAGCCAGTGGAGTGTGCGGAGGAGCGGGGTGACGTGAGAGAACTTGGGAAGGTTGAACACCAGACGGGCTGCGGCATTCTGGATGAGTTGTAGGGGTTTAATGGCACAGGCAGGGAGCCCAGCCAACAGCGAGTTGCAGTAATCCAGACGGGGAGATGACAAGTGCCTGGATTAGGACCTGTGCCGCTTCCTGTGTAAGGCAGGGTCGTACTCTCCGAATGTTGTAGAGCATGAACCTACAGGATCGGGTCACCGCCTTGATGTTAGCGGAGAACGACAGGGTGTTGTCCAGGGTCACGCCAAGGCTCTTCGCACTCTGGGAGGAGGACACAACGGAGTTGTCAACCGTGATGGCGAGATCATGGAACGGGCAGTCCTTCCCGGGAGGAAGAGCAGCTCCGTCTTGCCGAGGTTCAGCTTGAGGTGGTGATCCGTCATCCATACTGATATGTCTGCCAGACATGCAGAGATGCGATTCGCCACCTGGTTATCAGAAGGGGGAAAGGAGAAGATTAGTTGTGTGTCGTCAGCGTAGCAATGATAGGAGAGGCCATGTGAGGATATGACAGAGCCAAGTGACTTGGTGTATAGCGAGAATAGGAGAGGGCCTAGAACTGAGCCCTGGGGGACACCAGTGGTGAGAGCACGTGGTGCGGAGACAGCTTCTCGCCACGCCACTTGGTAGGACAATGACCCAACACACCTTCAGGCTGTGTAAGGGCTATTTTACCAAGAAGGAGAGTGATGGAGTGCTGCATCTGATGACCTGGCCTCCACAATCACCCGACCTCAACCAAATTGAGATGGTTTGGGATGAGTTGGATCGCAGAGTGAAGGAAAAGCAGCCAACAAGTGCTCAGCATATATGAGAACTCCTTCAAGACTGTTGGAAAAGCATTCCAGGTGAAGCTGGTTGAGAGAATGCCAAGAGTGTGCAAAGCTGTCATCAAGGCAAAGGGTGGCTACTTGAAGAATCTCAAATATAAAATATATTTTGATTTGTTTAACACTTTTTTGGTTACTACATGATTCCATGTATGTTATTTCATAGTTTTGATGTCTTCACCATTATTCTACAATGTAAAAAATTGTAAAAATAAAGAAAAACCCTTGAATGAGTAGGTGTGTCCAAACTTTTGACTGGTATTGTGTGTGTGTGTGTGTGTGTGTGTGTGTGTGTGTGTGTGTGTGTGTGTGTGTGTGTGTGTGTGTGTGTGTGTGTGTGTGTGTGAATTAGTCCCTGCAGTGTCTGTACCGCATGCTATCCATACACACTGAGAGGATAACATTGTGTTCTGTGTACAGGGCTCTCCTAGCCGGCACAGCTGTGTGTGGGCTGTGCTCTGCTGATCCTCTGATCCACCATAGTGAACAATGCCTTTCCACCACCTTTCATCTATGCATCACGATCATGCACACACAGCTGGAGGCACAACAAACATGCACAAAGGTTCTGTTATTAGCTGGAGAAAATGTCTGTAAAGTGCCAACTGTTTCAGCTTGACATTTTGACTGGGATACATTAGCGGCTTATTTTAGTCAAAACGCAGATTTTCATTTATTAAATTGCAGTAAAAGTTAATCTAATTAGCATAATAAAACAATAAACATTTGTCAGTTTAAGTGAAATTATATTGTACTTTACCAAAAGTGTTCAATACTTAACAACCAGCCAACCCTGAATTGCAGCTATGGTATAGGGAAAAGTGCTTCTCGATGGCCCTGGTCTGAGGCTAGGTGGGAGACAAAAAGCACTCTGAGAAGGAAGAATGAGTGGCAAACACACACACACACGATCGCACACGATACACACCACCCGTTGTCTGTGAGCTGTTTGCTGTGATCACAGGCATCTCTCCCTCTCCTGGCCTATCCTTTGTGCAGACACAATCAACCAAAGTACAAAAACACAGAACCCTGAAGGTTGTTTTTATTCTCTGAGTTAGCCTGCCTGCTGTTACTCTGCCCTTCAGTGGCCTAATGTACCTAGGAGGGCTCTGTCCTGAACAACAGAACAAATGAGTTTCAAGGTGTTATCAGGTTTTGTCTGGGAGGAATAGCATGTGGTGCTTTAGATTTGTTCACCCCCCTCGAGTCTCCATGCATCAGGTGTCTGAGCCAGCCTATCCTAGCAGGGTACAGGCTGAGGTGAGGCAGTCTATCCTAGCTGGGTACAGGGTGGCAATAACCTCTAGCCTCTAGCCCTGCCACCAGATGTTCACGTGGCCCCAGCCAGCCAGCTGCAGGGATCAATGGCCTACATATCAGCCATTCAGATGGGAGGATTAACAGAACTAGAGCAATTAACCTGCAAATGTACAACAGTGCTTCAGTATATCTGTGTTCTGGTTTCTTCTTTCTCTCTGGGTGTTTGACAGGGCTATTTGTAGATGAAGATCCTAATAGTCTTAGACATGGTATGTTTTGCCAAGTGTTGGTCATCCCCTCCTACACTACTACCTTGTATCTGATGAATGAGGTCTCATAGCTGGCAAATGACAGAGGTCGTTTTGGGTATGGGAAAGGGTGGTGTGGTGAGAGCCTTGGCCCGTTCTCATAGCAGCTCCATAGATCAGCAGCATATCTCTGTCACCTAGCAGATGGGTATGAGCACGGACACAGCCAAAGGATTCACTACAGTCACAAGCCATTTACCATGCAGTACGCCTTCAATGGCCCACAGTGAGATTCCTATGAAAAACACAACAAAGAACAAAGGTTCAGGCACCAGATTTTCTGCTATATGAAAATGGATCAATCAATGCCAGATGTGTTTGACGGCGGCTAGCCCACATTAGGTCACCCTGTTGCAGACTGGACTCACTGGACAGACAAAGGCTAAATGTGTGTGATATGTTACATTACATTACACATGCAATAATGGTAAGGTTACTTAAGACAGAAACGAAAGTAGGGAAGTTGGTCAGGGAGGATGGGTGGGCATATACAGTGAACGTCTAGCAATCCAAAGTTTGTTTGTTAGAGACACGTCTGGGACAACTGTAACATTTTAGCTAACCCTTCTCCTAACCCTTTTCCTAAGCTTAACCTAATTCACCTAACCTGCTACGTAAATTATCCTAACCTTAGTTGTTAATTCTCCTAACCTTTTACGTAAATTATCCTAACCTTTGTCGTTAGTTCTCCTAACCAGCAACATAAGATTCTCCTCATGTTATTCTCCTTTGTTGTTGTGATGCAAAAAGCAGCCTGGTCTCAGAGACATATAATACTTTACATCCTCCAAGACGCATGATAACTTACATAATCTAATTCGTATGATATTGTATGACTGGGTAAGACGTATGATACTATACGTCCTCTGATTCGTAGGATATTGTACAACTCTATTCCATTCATAACGTAACCTAACGTAACGTAATATATCATACTAAATGCTGTGGTGTAAAGTACTTAAGTAAAAATACTTTAAAGTACTACTTAAGTCGTTTTTGGGGGTATCTGTACTTTACTTTACTATTTATATTTTTGCCAACTTTTTACTTTTACTTCACTACATTCCTAAAGAAAACAATGTACTTTTTACTCCATACATTTTCCATGACACCCAAAAGTACTCATTACATGTTGACAGGAAAAGGGTCCAATTCACATACTTATCAAGAGAACATCCCTGGTCATCCCCACTGCCTCTGATCTGGCGGACTCACTAAACACATGTCACGATCGTCTAAAGGAGCGGACCAATGCGCAGCGTTGCGAGTGAACATGATGACTTTATTTTATTAAAGCAACCACGAAAAAACAACAAATGACGATAGTGAAGTCCTCTGTAACACTGACAGAAACATAGAACACTGGAACAAAAACCCACAAACAAACAGTGAAACACAACAGTATATATATGGCTCCCAATCAGAGATAACGAGCCGACAGCTGACACTCGTTACCTCCGATTGGGAGTCATTGACCAATCACCACTAAACACAAACAAAATGAAACTCACCCAACCCCAACACCACCAAATGAGATACACCCTGGCTCTAACACACAGTCCTGGAGCCAGAGTGTGACAACACAAATGCTTTGTTTGTAAATTATGTCTGAGTGTTGGAGTGTGCCCCTGACTATCCTTCAATAAAAAATATATATATATAAGGAATTTGAAATGGTTTATACTTTTACTTTTGATACTTAAGTATATTTAAAACCAAATACTTTTAGACTTTTACTGAAGTAGTATTTTACTGGGTGACTTTCAAGTTTACTTGAGTCATTTTCTATTAATATATATTTACTTTTACTCAAGTATGACAATTGAGTACTTTTTCCACCACTGACTAAATGGAGGGAAACAAATGTAATTACCAGGTTGCCTATTGGGGCTGAAGAGTGTCTGTGGGGGTCACAGTGAAGATCACACTCTCACCTTCTAATGTGCTTCGATTGAATCAATTCAATCCTGTTGCTTTCATCCCACTTCTAAAAAAACATCCCCTTTTAATTGCCCCTACCTCAAAACAAAAATACAAACAAGATGAAGACAACCATAGCTTGTAGCACTGTGTGACTAATAGGTTGATTTGTATTTTGGTGTTTGTGTTGCGTTGTGTCCATGCCAACTGTAATGTGTTCACAGATGCATTAAGTTCGTTGTTAGTGTGATAAACAGATACACCCAAACAGCATCCCTCACTTCTACTGTGTGTGGGAGCACTAGTACTGCTCAGAATACCAATGACCACATTTACCCACTGTTGAGTTACTGTTGTGTCACATGACCACAACCTGCAGGTTTCTGTGCTGCAGCGTATTCCTCCAAATAGATTTTCCTTGAGAGTCGCCGGTGAATTGATAATTCAGTGTGAGGTTGACAGTTGTGTGGCTGGGGAGAGACTAAGAGGGAGGCTAGCTGCCACAGGGCTGGGAGGGAGGCAGTGGGAGACAGAGCAGCCTCATGATTTTCTCCAGCCACACCACACAGCTGTCAACCTCGCCCCTGAATTATCAATCAATCCACTGCTGAAAAAATATGTATTTTTTATTTAAGGTTTTTCTTCTAAATATATAGCACAGAGGTGGTGTGTAAATCACATTGGAAGAAGGAGCACCTGGAGGGAGAGAGGGAGAGAGAGGGCGAGAGGGGAAGAGAGAGGGGGCGAGAGGGGGAGAGGGGGACCAGCTGAAACACAAGCACACACACAGGCCAGAGCGAGGGGACCCAGACAGTCACACACACACAACCAATATGGAAAAGAGAATTAGAAGAAGAATTGACTGGAGAGATTCTTGGTCTCTCAGATTGAGAGAGGGGGAGGGGTCAAGGGGAATGGGGAGATGGTGGAGGGGGTCTGACGGCTCCACAAACCACCGCTCAGCAACTCGTTGTTGTTTTTTTGGCAGCCCATGGGGGAGTGGGCAGAATGTTAATGATTGTGGTAGATAGATATGAGGGGGAGAATATATTGGTATGGACTTCTCTGGCCTTCAGTGGCAGATCTGTAAACATTGTGTTCATGAGGAGAAACACAGGGTCAGGGTAATCAAATATCAATGGAAGATGCAAGAGTCCAGGAGATGGTAGGCTCAGTTCTTGTTCTCACCAGAGAGAATGTGAGCTCAACCAGAGGTCATGTACAACTGGAGGAGATGTGCATGAATGGATTTGAGTCCTATAGTGGAAAATGTGTGGGCAGTGCTGTGTTCGAGTGGACAGTGCTGTGTCAGAGTGGACAGTGCTGTGTCGGAGTGGAAAGTGATGTGTCGGAGTAAACAGTACTGTGTCGAAGTGGACAGTGCTGTGTCGGAGTGGACAGTGGTTGGAGTGGGCAGTGCTGTCTTGGAGTGGACAGTGTTGTGTTGGAGTGGACCGTGCTGTGTCAGAGTGGACAGTGTTGTGTCGGAGTGGACAGTGTTGTGTCAGAGTGGGCAGTGTTGTGTCGGAGTGGGCAGTGTTGTGTCGGAGTGGACCATGATGTGTCAGAGTGGACAGTAGGGACACCTGAGCAGTCCAGAGAGTTACAGTATATTGTTCTGTTGCTGCCGGGAGCTCATTTTCTGCCATTAATCATTTGGGCTGTAGGCGCTTGTGAACATCGTGTTTTTTGTGTAATACATCTTCACAGACAAATTGTCTGTGCTCCGCTATTACTCTAATAGAGCGCTGGCAGGTTGAGAGGGACGCTAGCTGTAGCTGGCTGACTGGAGTGGAGAGAGGGATGCTAGCTGTAGCTGGCTGACTGGAGTGGAGAGAGGGATGCTAGCTGTAGCTGGCTGACTGGGGTGGAGAGAGGGACGCTAGCTGTAGCTGGCTGACTGGAGTGGAGAGAGGGATGCTAGCTGTAGCTGGCTGACTGGAGTGGAGAGAGGGACGCTAGCTGTAGCTGGCTGACTGGAGTGGAGAGAGGGACGCTAGCTGTAGCTGGCTAACTGGAGTGGAGAGAGGGACGCTAGCTGTAGCTGGCTGACTGGAGTGGAGAGAGGGACGCTAGCTGTAGCTGGCTAACTGGAGTGGAGAGAGGGACGCTAGCTGTAGCTGGCTCACTGGAGTGGAGAGAGGGACGCTAGCTGTAGCTGGCTAACTGGAGTGGAGAGAGGGACGCTAGCTGTAGCTGGCTAACTGGAGTGGAGAGAGGGATGCTAGCTGTAGCTGGCTAACTGGAGTGGAGAGAGGATCACTAGCTGTAGCTGGCTAACTGGAGTGGAGAGAGGAGATGCCACACAATAGGATACTATAGTAGCTGGAGGGGAGCTGGGACCTCAAAGGGACAGCAGTTAGACTCATTTCCTGCTGTATTTGTCCCTAATAGAGAGCCTTAAATTGTGTGGATATCTGTGTGAGTGTGTGTATTTTCCCTCTGTGTGTCTTCTTCTGTTTGTGTGTGTGTCGCTGCATTGTCAACATTGGCATTTGTGACTGCCTTGTAACAATAGCTGGCACCTGTAAGGTCAGCTGTAAGGGTCACATGATGGGGTCACATGATGATGGAGTGTTCATAGGCCTGTATCTATTGAACATTGTGACAAGCCATTCATTTATCAGCCTTACAGGCATTTAGCAGGATGGATGGATGTCCTCTACAAAGATAGGAATGTCAGCTGATATCTAGGCCAAATGTGGTAGGCAGTCTAAATGTACTTTTAGCACACTATGAGATACAGTATACAGTATATCTGTTCTGCAGCTATGTGTCTGTTTATGTATTAATGTTTGTAAATTGGTTTATGACATGTGTGGGAGTATGTTTTCATCTTTATTCACAGCTGCTGCTTGCGTGGTTACGTAACTCTGTGTGTTTATACACACCTGTCTATAGTAAGTGTTGCATTTACAGTACTTCTCTGTGTGTTGGCAAACACCTGTGTGTGTGTGTGTGTGTGTGTGTGTGTGTGTGTGTGTGTGTGTTTGTGTGTGTGTGTGTGCTTATGTACGTGCATGCATTAGTGTGCGTGTGTGTGTGTATGTGTGTGTGTGTGTGTAGGTGGGTGGGTGGGTTGCTGTGACAGCGGCAGAAGTTAAATGGAGCATTCATTACCTTCCCTCTCAGCTGCACAGAGAGAGACCAGCTGAGATACTGCCACACACACAGGCCAGAGTGAGGTGGCCACGGACTGTCACACCCACACATGCACTCACTAACTGTAAGTCACTCTGGATAAGAGCATCTGCTAAATGTAAAAATGTAAATGTAAATGTACACACAATGTACACACAAACACAAACAAAGCCATTGAGGAGACATAAATGTAAGCTGACTGCAGCCATTTCCCCCTTCATCTAGGTCTTTCTCAGGCCCTCTGATTAAGCACCGTCATCCTGTGCCTGAGTCAGCCAATAACCTTCTCCATTCATCTCCACCACACCTGGCTACAACCCAGTGTTATCCCACTGCATGCATAGACATAGTTAAGGAAATGACAGGCCTTGTATTGTGCTGTAGAAAGAAAGGTAAATTTTTTTGGTAAATCAATTATAATTTGAATATCCCACTAAGATTCATAGGCTTTCACAGTTGCATGATGCTTATTTATGTAACCGTATTCAGCCAGGTGAGTCACTGAGAACACATTTTCTCTGTTTGTTTGACCTACTCCAGTTTCTTCTCCTCATTGACTCACACATATTTAACAGCCAACCTTGAAACACCACAGGCTTTTGGGAGACATGATAGGTAGCATCTGTAGTTGTTGTGTAGCTCAGGTAGTGTGTTGCTTAGCGCCTGGTGCTTGTTGTTGTGGTGTTACAGCATGTTTGGCAGGCCGGGCCTCTCCTGTTTCCCTGGGCTGGCAGCCTGACAGGCTCCTGGAGCAGATGGTGAAGATAGAGAGAGAACATGGTCCTTGCCATGCCCTTGGACAAGACAGCTGCAGAGCTCACACAGCTCACACACAGGATGACATCTTTGTGAACACTAGTGAAATCTGGAGCTCTGGCAAACATGAAACAAAGTCATGAGAGAATGTTTGGTTGGAGAAATTGTCAGCATGTATCCTAGTGCTGTTGTATGTTTGTATTGCATGTTTTAGCGCTGGTGTTGGCTAGTCGATTTATTGCTTAGCAGTTTGGGGGGGGATTTGTTTTAGAATTTGCTTGTTTTAATACTACAGTATTTGCCAATTACCAATCGCACATGCAATATTGTTATGGAGAGCAGCAAGTTAAAGAATTAGGCATATCATGAATCAAAACCTTTTCTGTCAGGGAGCTTCCTGTGTAACATAAAGCCAATAAGTGTTGCCTTAACAACCCTGTCCCATTGTGTCTGTACTGATTGACCCTGTGGTTGTTTGGATTGGTTCCTCATTGCAAAGCTCTTAACCTGTGACCTGTGACTGTGGGCAAGTGAGAGGAGTTGTAAGCGTGGCTCTGCCCTCACTAAGCCCGTCTTCTCTTCCCAAGCCGATGTTTTCTACAAGTAATTAACGTGGGCCGCGACATGTGACCTGACCACAGCCAACTTTCCCCTGCACGTCCACTCCAGAGGAGGGGAGACACAGCAACCCTGGCTACGACACGCAGGCTATTTCTGTCCACCTCAGATGGGTGGACACAGGATGTGTTTTTGTGTGGCAGTCTGCTCTTTTGTGTCCACCTCTGCTTGCCCTGTACGTGTGTCTTCCAAGTCTGCATTTCTTCCTATTTGTGTGTCTTCAATGTTTGTCTGTGTGTCTAGTGTCTACCCTGTCTGTCTTGCCTGTCACATGTGTATCTGTCTGTTTTTGGATATCTGATTGGTTGGGCATCCCTGGGGCTGCATTGATGCACCACAAATGAAAATTAGCTATTGTGATGGAATAGCAGGTGTTCCTTTCCTACTGTGAATGGCAGGTTTCAGTTTTTGTGGCTGTGTAATATTCTATGTTTTTTATGATGTTGAGTTGATTGAAGCCATCACTCATGATAATCCACAGAAATAAAGCGAAGCCGACTCAGAAGGGAAACCCTAGTAGGGTGGCATCAGCTGATCACATCAGAGGATATTGCAACAATTGGATTCACACTCTACTTACATGGGGTCTATTTAAGTTGGCCAGTTCTATACATGCTTTCTCGATGCCGGATGTCACGCACACGCATGTGCTGGTGTCTCTTGCTGCTGTTGCTGCTGTAACTAGCTGTTATTCGCTATGCTTGCTGTTTCTGATAGGAACTTTATTTGTGAATGCATATTTTTATTTCACCTTTATTTAACCAGGTAAGCCAGTTGAGAACAAGTTCTCATTTACAACTGCGACCTGGCCAAGATAAAGCAAAGCAGTGCGATAAAAACAACACAGAGTTACATATGGGGTAAAAAAACATAAAGTCAAAAATACAACAGAAAATATATATACAGTGGTGCAAATGTAGCAAGTTATGGAGGTAAAGCAATAAATAGGCTATAGTGCAAAATAATTACAATAGTATTAACACTGGAATGCTAGATGTGCAAGAGATTATGTGCAAATAGAGATACTGGGGTGCAAAAGAGCAAAATAAATAACAATATAGGGATGAGGTAGTTGGGTGGGCTAATTTCAGATGGGCTTTGTACAGGTGCAGTGATCGGTAAGGTGCTCTGACAACTGATGCTTAAAGTTAGTGAGGGAGATAAGAGTCTCCAGCTTCAGAGATTTTTGCAATTCGTTCCAGTCATTGGCAGCAGAGAACTGGAAGGAATGGCGGCCAAAGGAGGTGTTGGCTTTGGGAATGACCAGTGAGATATACCTGCTGGAGCGCAGACTACGGGTGGGTGCTGCTATGGTGACCAATGAGCTAAGATAAGGCGGGGATTTGCCTAGCAGTGATTTATAGATGGCCTGGAGCCAGTGGGTTTGACGACGAACATGTAGTGAGGACCAGCCAACAAGAGCGTACAGGTCACAGTGGTGGGTAGTGTATGGGGCTTTGGAGACAAAACGGATGGCACTGTGATAGACTACATCCAGTTTGCTGAGTAGAGTGTTGGAGGCTATTTTGTAAATGACATCGCCGAAGTCAAGGATCGGTAGGATAGTCAGTTTTACGAGGGCATGTTTGGCAGCATGAGTGAAGGAGGCTTTGTTGCGAAATAGGAAGCCGATTCTAGATTTAACTTTGGATTGGAGATTCTTAATGTGAGTCTGGAAGGAGAGTTTACAGTCTAACCAGACACCTAGGTATTTGTAGTTGTCCACATACTCTAGGTCAGACCCGTCGAGAGTGGTGATTCTAGTCGGGTGGGCGGGTGCCAGCAGCGTTTGATTGAAAAGCATGCATTTAGTTTTACTAGTGTTTAAGAGCAGTTGGAGGATATTCTCTGCTTCATGAACGATGCGAGCAAGGTTCAAACACAGCTAGCGATGTTTGAACCTCGCTCGAATCATTCAATATGCTCATGTTGCAATGTTTGGCTGGTGTGGGGATGTCATTGATTGCGAGGCTCAACCATGTTGCTGCTCTACTGTTGTCAGTAGGTAGCCAGCTACAAACTGGCTAGCTAGCTAAGTAGAATTGAGAGTCTGTGCCCTCTGTGAACATACAGTACACCCCATCAAGGAGAATAATCCCTCATCCATACAAGGAGGAAGTAGCCTATGCTAGGCTAGCTATACAGGCCTATGCGTCAATATACAATGACTAGCAATGTTTTCTTGATGACATGAGCAAGGAGATGGTGCTTATCACGGTGATCCGATAGTATTTTGGTCTCATGTGGCTGTTAATTTGGTAGTGCAGCAATCAATATTGATAGTAACTATCTATCACTGCGTGTCGCGCAGCTCACGAGACGGCTGCAAGGCACACTATAAGCAATACATTTTCGTGTCATCTCAGTCACATTAGTTCATGTGACTTGCGCCGGCAGTCACACTTTACATTTTGTACAAATGATTCTGACTTGTGTTTATTCTTCTTCTTTGGAACACTATTCCCTTACACAGTTTAGGCTAGAAATGTGTTCAACTTAATGTGCAGACTGGTCTGGATTAGTGTGCTGGTATAGTTACACTTTTGCTGCTTTTCTGCTCTGAGCAAACCAACGTATCTGCTAGCTCATTAGTGCATACTGTTGCAATGAGTTACACTATTAGCATACATTTTACAGTATCATTTCAGTCAACGTAGTTATATTTACTTCATCCTTATCTGCAGCAGTAGGTTTAGGCTGATTTATTAGCCATGTTTCTATCATGGGTCATGCATTTTACATAGGTAGTTCCTCCTTGTCGGTCCATCTTTGCGTTCTAGTAGTATTATTCTAGTGACAGCATAGTGACTCTATTTTTATCTATCATATGCTATTGTATTGCATGTGTAGTGTCCAAAAGACACACCTTTGCTGATCCATGCTGTGATGATAAGGAGTCCGCCGACACTGTACTTTGTTTATAAAGGTTTATTATAACAAAGAGTTTCAGCGTCAGATTTACAGATACCTGCAGATATCTTAAGAACAGCAAGAGCCAATTCTGTAATTCGCTATTCTTCCCTCCTATTGTTCAAGACATGGTTTTATATCATTTATGACGTAATATGGTGTGATTCTAAAAACCAATCCCTGGCCTTTTCCACATCTCTCCCCCTATACTTTTTCCATGAACTTTAGTAATGCTTTCCAGATGTTTCAGCAAAGTAGAGTAAAGTTCATCTGTTACACCATTTGCAACATCAGCAAAATCCTAGAGTCAAGTTTCCTCTAACACACTTTTTGCAAAGGTCAGCACATCACAGACTCTAAGACACTACATATTTCCCCCCTTCGAGACTAATTAAGTCTCGAAAACAAAAAGAATAGGATTATGACAAATAACAATTCTTGTTCTTGAGTAACTTTAACAATAAACCAAAATTTATGGAGAGTAAACACATGTCTATATAGACACATTTTTGTATGTAGTGTAAATACATTATTATGGAGTGTAAATAAATTGTTATGGAGTGTAAGAGCGAAAAACCTGTCTGGCAGCTTTCATTCCAAATATCCATCAGTCAGTCAAGACAGGAAAATTCTCTCACGGCCCCTCTGCCCTAGGCGACCACCTAAGTACTCCAGATCAATTTATACATCTTTATCAATACATTTTAAGCTATGATGCAATTGAATACATATGAAAACCCCAGCAAACAAAATACAATCAAAATGTCCACATTCAGGCTGGTCGACCCATCGGACCCTCCTGTGGATTCTCTCTGTCCTTGCCTAGACCCCATATCCCTAAACTTCAACGAAATAAACAAAAACATCTGAGGTCCCCACATGTACCCAACAACAGAAAACATAATTCTTCAAAAATTAATACAGAAAGAATATAACACTGGAATGTAGTCCACTACACTTCATCTCCTCCACAGTGTCGACTTTCAATGCGGCGTCGATGATGGAATCGGAACATTTCCACTCCTTCCTTGTTCCACTTCCTCCAGTCCATTCATATTGTCCATGTTTGAGTATTTGAGTCCCTCTACATATTCCCCCATATGCTTCTGGAAGAAAAGAAAATACCAAACAGTATCTTTTGCAAAACAACACATGCAAATTAAAACATCAATATCAACTAAAAATGATATATAAAATTAGATATAAAATGAATCACATTCCATTTCCCCCTTTTGATTCATAACAAAACACTAAATATCACAATAATATGTAAAGACGTGAAAAATGATCGGATAATCAAAATGGATATCTATCCATCAATACTCCATCTAGCCCTACTTGTTTATCTCCATCCAGTTCAGTAACAGCTAACAACGGCATCTGAGTGTTGTCCCCAGGCATCACAACTCCAACCCATCTCAATATCATAGCCTTCGCAAAAGTCAACAACAGAGTACAAAAACAAAACATTACACACAGCGCTATAAGAGCTGCTACTAAAATCTGAACTATCACTGCTCCCACTGGGCCTAACTGATCTTGCAACCAAGCCTTCGCTGACCATCCAGCTCCTTCGGATTGACCAAACGCATCCCTTATACTCTTCAATGCATCTATAACACTAGTGATATTGTCGGAACTATCGGGGATCAAAGTATAACAATCATCCCCCGTCAGATTCATAGCCACACATAAGCCACCTTGTTTGGCTAAAATATAGTCAAGAGCCATGTCATGTTTCAACAACGTCAGTCTGTGACTTCTTTGAGTGTTTGACAGAAGATCAAACCCTCGTATCGTTTCATTTGCAAAACCCTGCAAAGTATAGGTAATATTATCAATGTGGTCTGCCAAAAATGTTACACCATACCATGGAAAAAGTCCCAGTCCCCACTTCTCTCCTAAACTTATCCTCCAATGGTAGGACTCCAAACTATTAAATTGTGCCATTTCCCTTTTCACCCTATTTCCAGACCTAGAATCAGATTTAGCAGTGTCCGATGCCTTTCCCTTTTGGATAGTATAAACCTCATATGGAAGTTTCAACGTCGACATGTAACAACATCCTGTCCATCCATAGGGTAAGAATATATATGCTTTATCACCACAAACCCACCAAATATCTCGAAAATTCCCAATAGTCACATTTCCAGGCAAAAGCTGATCTTTTACCATCAAAGTCCTTCTGTTCTTACTAAATGGAACATAAAAAGTTACTTTATATGTCTCACCACTAACCTTACGTTCATGCTTACCCAAAGTCATCATATACTCATCACAATCTGATATTCCCATAAACATACCTGGTCCATCATATGTTTTATTTGAACAAAAACAGCTTCTAGCCCTTATTGGTTTCACCTCCAATGCTTCAGGAATCGCTGTTAACTGATTTTCATTCTGATCTAACAAATTGACATAGGGTAATTCATTTAACCAAGAGCAATTAAACCTAGGCCTAAACAAATGCCTCGACAATGACATCATCATATCTGTTACTGATTGTTGCTGATACAACAACCATGATAAAGCATAAGATTGACACGCGGTTGATAGAGGTTGAGCCACTGTCTCTAAGATTGAACCCCACGTGCCTGGTGATGGAATTCTCAGCAGACATGGACCCTCAAGATTCCTCACTGATCTTACAGAATGAGTTAACTGCTGGAACCATAGATTCCTACCTGCCCATCCATCTTTAATTTGCAAAACAGAAGAATCAAATCCATATGCCTTCCATTTAGTTTCTCTCTTCCCTAACGAGCGGTATTGATCAGATATATGTTCTTGTCTTCCATCAAAATCAAAGAACTCATCCTGTACCCCGGGATAGTATTCTCCACTATTTCAGATGAATGTACATGATTCACTGCTACCATCTGTTCTCCTATTTCAACACTATCCTTACTACCATTTACAGCACTCTCCATCTGTATCACAGACTTCTGAGTCACGTTTACTACATCCTTTAGTTTCAGGAAAGTTGTTATTGGTGTCTGTGTCACATTTCCGGGGCGTGTTATCGCTGTTGTAACATTCATTTCTTCCAAAGTTATTGTTAAAATAGTGGCTTTAGTTGATGTATTAACACTTTTAATTAGGTCCAGTGGCAAAGTTACAGATGTCCTCTGTGTATTATTTATTGTTGGAGTAGCTACTGTAGTATACTGCTCCTGAACTCCTTTGGTAACTGTGGAAACTTCAACAGACTTTAAAGTTTCTATCATAAGCGTCACCTTACGGGTTACATACAGTGGGAAAAAAAAGTATTTAGTCAGCCACCAATTGTGCAAGTTCTCCCACTTAAAAAGATGAGAGAAGCCTGTAATTTTCATCATAGGTACACGTCAACTATGACAGACACAATGAGAGAAAAAAAATCCAGAAAATCACATTGTAGGATTTTTTATGAATTTATTTCCAAATTATGGTGGAAAATAAGTATTTGGTCAATAACAAAAGTTTCTCAATACTTTGTTATATACCCTTTGTTGGCAATGACACAGGTCAAACGTTTTCTGTAAGTCTTCACAAGGTTTTCACACACTGTTGCTGGTATTTTGGCCCATTCCTCCATGCAGATCTCCTCTAGAGCAGTGATGTTTTGGGGCTGTCGCTGGGCAACACGGACTTTCACCTCCCTCCAAAGATTTTCTATGGGGTTGAGATCTGGAGACTGGCTAGGCCACTCCAGGACCTTGAAAAGCTTCTTACGAAGCCACTCCTTCGTTGCCCAGGCGGTGTGTTTGGGATTATTGTCATGCTGAAAGACCCAGCCATGTTTCATCTTCAATGCCCTTGCTGATGGAAGGAGGTTTTCACTCAAAATCTCACGATACATGGCCCCATTCATTCTTTCCTTTACACGGATCAGTCGTCCTGGTCCCTTTGCAGAAAAACAGCCCCAAAGCATGATGTTTCCACCCCCATGCTTCACAGTAGGTATGGTGTTCTTTGGATGCAATTCAGCATTCTTTGTCCTCCAAACACGACGAGTTGAGTTTTTACCAAAAATTTCTATTTTGGTTTCATTTGACCATATGACATTCTCCCAATCCTCTTCTGGATCATCCAAATGCACTCTAGCAAACTTCAGACGGGCCTGGACATGTACTGGCTTAAGCAGGGGGACACGTCTGCACTGCAGGATTTGAGTCCCTGGTGGCGTAGTGTGTTACTGATGGTAGGCTTTGTTACTTTGGTCCCAGCTCTCTGCAGGTCATTCACTAGGTCCCCCCGTGTGGTTCTGGGATTTTTGCTCACCGTTCTTGTGATCATTTTGACCCCACGGGGTGAGATCTTGCGTGGAGCCCCAGATCGAGGGAGATTATCAGTGGTCTTGTATGTCTTCCATTTCCTAATAATTGCTCCCACAGTTGATTTCTTCAAACCAAGCTGCTTACCTATTGCAGATGCAGTCTTCCCAGCCTGGTGCAGGTCTACAATTTTGTTTCTGGTGTCCTTTGACAGCTCTTTGGTCTTGGCCATAGTGGAGTTTGGAGTGTGACTGTTTGAGGTTGTGGACAGGTGTCTTTTATACTGATAACAAGTTCAAACAGGTGCCATTAATACAGGTAACGAGTGGAGGACAGAGGAGCCTCTTAAAGAAGAAGTTACAGGTCTGTGAGAGCCAGAAATCTTGCTTGTTTGTAGGTGACCCAATACTTATTTTCCATCATAATTTGCAAATAAATTCATAAAAAATCCTACAATGTGATTTTCTGGATTTTTTTCTCTCAATTTGTCTGTCATAGTTGACGTGTACCTATGATGAAAATTACAGGCCTCTCTCATCTTTTTAAGTGGGAGAACTTGCACAATTGGTGGCTGACTAAATACTTTTTTTCCCCACTGTAGCCTTCTAACCAGTAATTCTTAACCGGAACAAATTTGAATGCTGGCTCTAAATAAGTACAAGTATATTCTCCCTGATCTTCCCATGTAATATTACGCAAAATAAGTGAGCAATCACTCATAACCCTCTTCCATTTCATATCGTTGTACAAAATATACTTCCTTTGGCTAGGTGGCACAGCTTCTACTTCTAGTCCTGATAACAACAATTCTTCTCCATAATTATCTCTCCACGTGGGAGGAATGTCACCACCCCCACTCCGTCTCTCACATCTACAAGGAAGATGAGCTGTACCACCCATCCTAGCCCTAATGACAATCTTTTTGTCTAAAATTGGTGTTGGAGCGAGTTTCTGAGGCGCCATTGTAATGAAATGTGATACATTTATAGCTTTAATAGCTGTCAATGTTGAAAGAGTTGAATTGCTTCTTACTGTTGTTGCATTAGGTTGAAGTGTTGATGTAATAGTTGTGGATTCATCTATTTTCCCTATACCTTGGAGCTCTTTACTTGTATTTCCATCTATCACCACTAGTGTCACTACATTAACTCTCAGTCCCGACTCTAATCCCTCACTTTCAAACTGTGGATTATAAAAAATACATTTATAATCACCTTGATCCTCCTGCTGGGAATTGTACACATAGAGAGTACAATCACCCTCAATCTTCATTCTTCTCTTATCATTCAGCAACGCATACTTTCTCAATGCAACTGCTCCTAACAGATCTAAACTCCTGCCATGGTTGTCTTCCCACTGAACTCTAAATTTCCCTTCACCACTGTTCTCTCTCGTGCACTGGCATGGAAGCTGAGCTGACTTTCCTAGGGTTACTTCAACCCTAGTTTTCGTAACGTTTTGGTCTGACTTTTCTCCTAGCTGGTCTGGGCCTACTTTGTCTAACTGAATCATCAGCTTCTCCTGTATCAGAGTTTCCCTTGGTGATCTCCGTGGTTTCACATTCCACTGAAGTATTCCCTGTTGTGTCTGGGACGTATTGAAAATCAATGTCCCCAAATCTCTTTTCCTTTCCATCCATTGCAGAGTCATCTCTGGCATCATCAGAAGTGTACACATTATCATCAATGTTGTCCACAACATGAACAATCTCTCCTTCTGGGTGTTGACTCTGGATATTGTCAGGCATCTCTCCTTCCACCTGTTCTTCCCTATCTTCATCCTGCTCTCTTGAGCCTTCAACATCCTGTCTCTCTGTGCGTGGCACCACTTCTCCAGGCGCTTTAACACAATGTGACAAATGATACCACGTTGGAGATCCTTTAACCTGGACAGCTGTTCCAGTACTACGAACAACTTCAAATGGTCCCTCACGACGTTCGTTATACCACTTCCTTCTAAATACCTTCACGAACACCTTGTCCCCCGGTTGCACTGTACTCCTTTTTTGCTCATCAAGCTTCTCCTGCACCTCTTCTTTTCTTTGCCTGTCAGAAACATATGTGGACAGCTTTTTATGAAAATTGGCCATGTATGTAACGTACGCTCTCATTTCATCTTCCAAGAGAGCCAAGCTTGGACCCTTTCCGCTTGTTCGCAAACAAGGCGTAGGCATCCTTCTTCCTGTGACCAGTTCATGGGGTGTCATACGTAGATCACGCAACTCACTTGAGCGACACACCATTAATGCTAAAGGAAGCGCCGCTATCCAGTTTAGACCCGTATGCTGGCAAATTTTGACAATGCGATTTTTCAAGACACCGTTCATTTTTTCACAAATCCCTTGACTTTGTGGATGATAAACTGCTCCAAGACGTTGCTTAATTCCCAATTTTTGCAACGTCAATTTCACTGATTTATCCACAAATTCTTTCCCATTGTCTGAGGATATTCGGTCGGGAAATCCCCACCTGCTTATGACTTCTTTGCACAAGAACTTAGCAACCGACTGAGCATCTTTTCGCTTGGTTGGACAGGCCTCCGGCCATCGTGAAAATCTATCTACAACCACCAACATGTATCTTTTCCCATCAACTGGTTTTATCATATCAACAAAGTCGATAACCAACTCACGCATAGGACCTCTCGGTGTAGGAATGTGACCAGGAAGAACAGTCACACCCCTGCGAACATTGTTTTTCAGACAAATTGTGCACCTGCCTATGACATAGTCAACTTGTTCAAGCAAATATGGTGCCCAACAACCATACTCCTTTGTGATCTTTCTTTTAACCTCCCCCCTTGCAACATGAGCTAATCCATGTGCTTCCTGAATCATCAGACCTAATAGGTCTGGAGGCGCTACTATCAACCCCTCATGGTTTCTCCACAGACCAGTAGCATCTTTGACGGCACCTCGGTCAAACCATAACTGTTTGTCGATCGTAGAAGCAGCTTCCTGCATCAAAATCACATCCTTAAGCGTAATTTTGTCTTCCAAGTCCACTGCATGAGTGACCAGAAAAACTTTGCCCAATTTGTCCGCTCCTGTGACGGCTTTTGCAGCTTCATCAGCAGCTTTGTTCCCTTGTGTAACTTTTGACACATCTGTCCTATGAGCTGCACACTTAGCTATCGCTATCTCTGTAGGCTTCATCATAGCGTGTAACAGTTTCATTATTTGCGCATGATGTTGTATCGGAGAACCATCCGTTTTCTTAAACCCTCGACCTTTCCACACTGCTCCGAACAGATGACATACACTATGTGCATATGCTGAATCAGTGTATATCGTCACTCGCTTTCCTTCTGCTAACAAACATGCTTCTGTTAGCCCCACAAGTTCAGCAAGTTGTGCAGACGCAGGCTGTGGTATTACTTCAGCCTTTTCGACGACAAATCCAGTTCCTTGGGCTTTGACTACTGCATAGCCAGCGCACAACTTGTCTCCCACACGATAACAAGACCCATCAGTCCAATACTCCAGGTCTGCTTCACGTAATGGAAAGGCTTGCAAATCTGATCGAAGCCTTGAGTATTTCTCTGCTTCCTGGACACAATCATGTGGCTCACCATCCTCTGAAGTTGGCAAATTCTCGGCTGGATTCACCGTATCACACCTTACTAGGGTGACATCTTCCTGCTCTAAGAGCCTGTGATAGTCTCTGAGCCTAGGCATAGTCAATGTATATTTCCCAAAGTTCAGAAGATTTCTGAGACTATGATGGGTAAGAATTGTTACTGGGTAACCCATTGTAACAGATGATGCTTTGTTATACATTGAATATACTCCCACCATTGCTCTGTAGCACAGTGGTAGTCCTAGTTCTACTTCTGAATAGGCAGTAGAGTAGTAGGAAATAGGCTGAGGATTCATCCCTGTGCCTGTCGGCTGACAAAGAACTGCACATGCATATTTACCTCCAGTAGAAGTAGACACATATAGCAAAACATTCTTAGAGTAGTCTGGTAATGTGAGTGCAGGTGCCTCCTGCAACCTCTGTTTGATCGTTTCAAATGCCACAAGGCCTTCCTGTGTCCAGGAAAGATTGCTATGGAGTTGACCATTTCCAGTATCCTTAACCATAGCTCTCAAAGGTCCTGTCAAACTAGCATAGCTCTCAACCCAAGCTGAAGAATATCCAGCAATACCAAGAAATGTCATCATCTCTCTGACAGTTCTAGGCTTCGGAGCCTTACGAATAGCTTCCAATTGACTATCCGAAATGCTTCTGTTTCCGTGCGTTATTTTCTGACCCAAATAAACAACCTTCTCCTGGCAATATTGCAACTTTTTCTGTGAAACCTTATGTCCCTTTTCTGCCAATACCTGTAGCAATTTAATTGAGTCTCTATGACATGTTTCCTTATCCTGTGAGCAGATAATTATATCATCTACATACTGAATGACAGTGCTTTGCAATACCTGATCTATCCCTGCCAAATCTTCCTTCAATACTTTATTGAAGATGTGAGGGCTGTGCCGAAAACCCTGTGGTAAACGATTGTACTCATAGAACTGTCCCTTATATGTGAACCCAAATAAACCCTGACTCTCTACACTAAGTGGAACACTAAAAAATGCACCACATAAGTCTAACACCGTAAAATGTGTCGCATCAGGAGGAATTTGGGCTAACAAAGTATGCGGGTCTGGCACTTCCGCTGGAAAGTCAGTTACTACCTCATTCACTGCTCTCAAGTCATGAACCACACGATAAGTTCCATCTGGTTTTTTCACAGGTAACAAAGGTGTGTTACTCTGAGGATTTTTTGTTGTCCTTAAAACACCTGCTTTCGAAAGTCCTTCAATTTGTGGTTCGATCCCTTGGATTGCTTCATCTTTCAATGGATACTGATTCTTCCAAGGAGGTCTGGCTCCTGGTCGAAGTTCAACTTTCACCGGTTGGGCTGATTTCACAAGTCCAATATCGGTACTGTGTTGAGACCACAAAAATTCTGGAACTTGTTGCAACATCTCCTCTTTCATAGGGTCTGAATCCATCTTCACACTGCAAATAGATTCGTGTGTTATCCGTACAGCTTGTGGCTCTCCTTGTCCTTGAGCCGAAATCATGATTTTGAGAAATCGATGATCCTCAGTCCTCCAAATCGCCAAATTCTCTTTCATCGGTATGAAAACAGCTTTCTCTGCTTCTGTCATCATTTCTCCTATTTGCTTCTGCTCATAGCCTTCAGAAACCAACAAGGTCACATGTGGCACACTCTTCTCAATCTCAAATTCTTTATCCAGATAATCGTCTGTGTTTATCTTCATAGCTGCTCCTTGTGGTCCTAAAATTATGCAACATGAGGTAAGTTGAACTTTCTTTGGTTGATGACTCAGCCATTCCTCTGAGTCCGATTGGGCAGCATTCTTGAAATACTTGAGCGTACAATGAGATGGATATTCCGGAAGCCTCGCATCTGGCATGTTTGTCACAATGAATTTCTCCCATATCTTAGCCTGCTTCAAAAAATCTTCACTGAGATTTCCAATCCAGAATACTGAAGAAGAATCCATCTCTGTTGTCATCGACAATTGGTAAACATTTTCCTTTGGCACCTCTACCAGACAGCCGTCTGGTGTACATTTTATTGTACAGTTCAATTTACACAATGCATCTCTTCCCAACAATGCAATAGGTGTATGTTCTGATACTAGTATGGGTATTGTAATTTTCAGATTTTCATAGCAGAGCTCAATTGGTTCCGTAAGAGGAATCAGCTGTTTCACTCCCTCAAATCCGATTGTCCTAATTAGTTGATTGGACATAGGGAGATGTGTAGCATCTTCAGGCCGAACACAGGTAAAAGCGGCTCCGCTATCCGCCATCACTTCCAATGGTCGTTTGTTTACTTTCACCTCAATTGTTGGATCTTTTTCCGGTCCTGATGCTACCAGCTGACACCCCCCTTTCGGATCTTCTGGGCACCTCTAGAATCCTTGCTCCGGGCCCCTATAAGGGTTCACCGGTCCTCCAGATAATAATAAATAATAATAATCAGATGATCTTGACTGGCCCCTGTATCTTCCTCTGAAATTCCCTCTGATGTTTCCTTCTGGCCCATTACACTCACGGGCAAAATGACCAACCTGTCCACAATTATAACACGCTTCTGAAGATTGCTGGAAGTGTGGCTTAAATCTTCCTCCTCTTCCTCTTCCTAAACCTTCTCGTCCTCTTCCTCTCCAATTCTGTCTCTGTCCAGAAACTGGCTGTGGATATGAAACAACTGGTACCGCTATTGGTGTCTGGTACAATTGTGGTTGGAACTGGTTCGGTTGAAGCTGTGTTAGTGATTGTTGATTTGGTTTACCCTGATTCTGCATAACCAGAGCTTGTTTCTTCTCATTCTTATTCTCCACCAGTTGTATTTGATTGAGTTTTCTGAGAGTTTCTTGGTCCTGTTCTTTCTGGTTGTGTTCCTTTTTCCGGTACAGATCCACTTGATGGGCTATATGATCTGTATAGACACCTTTTGTCATGCTCCCAAGTCCAACCACTTCTGCCAGTTTGCTTCTTACCGGTAAGGGCAGTCCCATCTGTAGTTTAGCTCTCAAGATTGACTGCTCAATTTGACTCACATCTGGATCATTTCCGGTAATATTTCTCCACACTTGATGAACTCTTGACACGTAGGCTCTCGGATTTTCTTGTTGTCCTAGTGGGTCAATCAGAATGTTGTCAGGATGCACATTTGTTGGAAACGTATCTTTCAGTGCTCTCCACAGCCGATTCCTGCTTGCAGCCAACAATTCAGGATCATTCACAGCAGTTCCCACATATCTATGAAATCCAGCTCTCTGAAAAATTTCTTCCATACCTGGAATCCCAAGGAGATTAGCCAAAAGTCTCTTAATGTCTCCTATGGCAGACTGTGTTCCCACCGTAATTTCTTCCAACTTTGAAATCCAAGGATATGCTCCATCTTGAAGAGTAGGCAGTTTCTCAAGTATATCTGACATATCGGTATTCTGCAAAGGCTTATATTCTAGGTTTTGTCCTCGAATGATCACCGGCATAATTTTCTTACTAGTGCCTTCTTTCCTTGGCCTCAATGTATATTTCTTCTCAGATTCTTGGGATTCTTTTCTCAGCAGCTTCTTTTCCTTCGTCTTCAGCTTCTTGAGTTGTTCTTCCAGTTCTTTTACTTCTTCTAAATGATTGGCCTTATACAGGAATGATACGCATCGGTCTATATCTCTTTCTATTTCTTCTGTGTTAGTCATTGGAGGATAAAATCCTCTTGAATATGAAGCACCTTTAGTCTCCAAATCTTCATCGTTGTTTCCATCTTCGTTTTCATCAGAACTCGAATCACTTGTATTCTTCTTCTTCCAACTTCCATCACCCCTTCTTTCCGCTCTGGCCAACCTCTGTCTAATGACAGGGTCATATCCACCCATGATCTCTTCTGAATCACTCTGATCATCATCATCATCATCGTCATCATCAAGTTCCATCCTCCTGAACCTCGCTCTACCCTTAGTTTCCAGACTTCTCGTTTTCTTCCTGCATTTGGGGTTTGGATTCATCTTTATGGTCGTTTCTGCTTGTCCTCTCTCTATTATTCGTTCATCTTCATCTCTGATGCAATAGTCACCCTCCTGAATGATCACTGGAAGCTGAGGATAAACGTCCTTAAACTTGGCTTCTTTCTCATAAGGTGGGGGTGTTTTTGCTGAATCCATATATGAGAAAGGTGTATTGACTTCTGCAATTAGTTTTTCTGTCACCTTCACCTCTTTGGCCATTTTCTCTGTACCTCTGTCTCTCTCTTATCTTTTGTATCTTTTATCAGTTTTTGTCTTTCATTTTCAAACAGCTTAAGAACACCCAGCTCTCTTTGTCTTTTTTCTTTACGAAGTTTTCCTTTCTTCCCCTTCTTTTGATCTGCCTTATACGTGGATACAAGCACTTGCATTATCTTGATGACGTCTGGGTTAAGAGTCCCTTCCACTGGCCATGGTTGTTCAATGTCAGGCCAACGTTTATTCCATTTTCCAGATAATTTTGCTATACCATTAACTAGAGGATTACTATTCTGTACTACATGAAGAGGAGTAATTGCTTTTGTAGTTTTGATGTCCTTTTTCCCCATTGTAATGACTATGTTATGTGTTTCCCTCTTGTTTCCCTCTTTTTTTTTTTTTTTTTTTTTTGTTTATAAAGGTTTATTATAACAAAGAGTTTCAGCGTCAGATTTACAGATACCTGCAGATATCTTAAGAACAGCAAGAGCCAATTCTGTAATTCGCTATTCTTCCCTCCTATTGTTCAAGACATGGTTTTATATCATTTATGACGTAATATGGTGTGATTCTAAAAACCAATCCCTGGCCTTTTCCACATCTCTCCCCCTATACTTTTTCCATGAACTTTAGTAATGCTTTCCAGATGTTTCAGCAAAGTAGAGTAAAGTTCATCTGTTACACCATTTGCAACATCAGCAAAATCCTAGAGTCAAGTTTCCTCTAACACACTTTTTGCAAAGGTCAGCACATCACAGACTCTAAGACACTACACATGCTAATGTAGTGATCTCTTCATTCTAATCATCATGTATTAGCTACTGTTATTAATTCATCTTCTGCTTGCATTTTCTTATCTTCATGTCTTACATACTAGTTATATAATGTGTTTTATGCTTCAACTCTTAATGCTGTGGTGAATGCTCGCACATTCAGGTGTTAGCTGATATTCTCTGCTTCATTATCTGAACACAGTATTGTATTATGGCATGACGGCCGATATTGCTTTCGTGGGAGCATGTGCATATCGTATGGCATTGCTGCTATAATTGCTATTGCCAAGAGCACACGGGGAGGTCGTGGTGACATAGAGGTCAACACTAGCCACCCCTTCCATAGAGGCCAACACTAGCCACCCCTTCCACAGCATCTACTTGGAGCATCACAATACGATGGCAGACAGATTCATTTTACCCAGGTGCAAACAGGACGTTTTCGCAGATTCTTTACCCACATGCTATGAGGCTTTTTTTCATTGACAATGTGCTGCTTTAGTGTCTCTGTGTTCTTGTATGTTTTGTTGTGTATTTATTGTGATGTATGTATGGGCTGGTGCTATCAGATTTCCCCTTTGGGGGATTAATAAGTACTATCTTGTTTTATTTACTAATGCATTATTGGGATTTACTGTCATCTATAGCTGTCTTTTGCCCCAGCTAGTTATCTAATAGTAATATCTAATAGGCATCTTATACCCTGATGCAGTTCACTCTGCTACAGTCATTTTAGCTGAGCGTGACTTATATCTACCACCATCGTGCTGGCCCAAATGCTGTGGGCCACCACAAGTACTGTTCAGCAGTCGAGCAGTGTGATATCTTATGATACTCGGATGGCGTCAGTCTGTCACCGTCTAAACATTACTGGGTCTATCCATCATTAAGCATATATTCACAGAAGTACAATTTGAAATTGATTACTACTGCTAACCCTAACCCTAACCTTTTTTCCTCAGATTTCAATTTATCACCTTGGGCCTTAGTGGGGAAGCTGATGCTGTATCGTGGTGTGATGACCAATCAAGGCTCGCTATAGCTTCCACCCACGTTGGATTGGCTGGTGATACTAGCATTACCTAGCATTCTGTGGGCTTGCTAAACACCCACATTGCGATCAGCTGTTGGCAATCAAGTTTTCATTGCCTCTAATGGAAACATTCTGTTAGAGAGCTTATTTCAGACTATCTTATATCCAGGCTTTTTCTAGTAATCTATGGGGTCTATTAACATTTACATTTTAGTCATTTAGCATGCGCTCTTATCTAGCGCGACTTACAGGAACAATTAGGGTTAAGTGCCTTGCTCAAGGGCACATTGGGGATATGAACGAGCAACCTTTCGGTTACTGGCCCAACACTTTTAATCGCTAGGCTACCTGACGCCCATTTCTTTAGTTATTAGGTCATCTATTCTTCTCTGATGGCTTACCGTTTGTCATTTTGGAGTCACTTTTATTGTAAATAAGAATAGAATATGTTTCTAAACACTTCTACATTAATGTGGATGCTACCATGATTACGGCTAGTCCTGAATTAATCATGAATAATGAGCGAGAAAGTTACAGACGCACACATATCATACCCCCCAAAAAATGCTAACCTCCAATGTTATTGTAATGGTGAGAGTTTAGCTTAGGTTGGGGGTATGATATTTGTGAGTCTGTAACTTTCTCGTAAATTATTCATGATTCATTCAGGACTAGCCGTAATCATGGTAGCATCCACATTAATGCAGAAGTGTTTAGAAACATATTCTTATTTACAGTAAAAGTGACTCCAAAATGACACAATACATTATTTACCATTCATTTCTATTGGCCGCAAAATAATCTGAAACACAGCCAAACAAACAGCAAATGCATCCAACAAGTTTGTAGAGTCAAAAGCTTTATGTAATCATTGTGTGCTAGGAATATGGGACCAAATACAAAACTTTTGACTACTTTAATACACATATAAGGGAATTTGTCCCAATGCTTTTGGTCTCCTAAAATGGGGTGACTATGTACAAAAAGTGGTGTAATTTCTAAACGGTTCACCCAATATGGATGAAAATACCCTCAAATTGAAGCTGACAGCCAGCACTTTAACCTCATAGTAATTGTATCATTTCAGTGCTGAAGTACAGAGCCAAAAAATGTGTCACTCTCCTACTACTTTTGGAGCTCACTGCATAACCATGTATGCATTTTCTAATCCGAATTTCAGTTAGGCAAAGGCAGCCTTTCTTATCATGGTCCAATAGCAGGGATTCAGTTCATCTCGGCTGTCAGGACCCTTCGCCTTGTAGTCCGCTCAGGAATCCAACTGTCCGCCTACTCTTCATGGCATACGGAGAAGCGACATCATGCATGTCAAGAGTATCTGTACTCTCTCAGTAGCACAAGTTTGTTGGGTTTACATTACTCCTTGCTAGTAGTGGTCCGTATGATGGCTTTTAAGGGTTCTTCAGTTTGAAATGCACTAAATGTTCCATCCCTTTAATCTTGCATGACATCCCAAATTATATTGCATTATGGACACTTACATGTTAACAGTACTTATACACTCAGCAAAGAAAGAATTAGCAATGGAACATTAGTCATCATTACTAGAACTAACACTGCCTTGTTCTCTCTTTCACTCTTTCATGTTATGCTACCTGCATGCTGAGCACGGGTGGCACCTGGCAAACCTCTGTTCAACATTGATGCTGGCAACCAATGACAAGATACTAGAACTCCTCACAGCTTTGGTTCCTTCATCAGCGCTGCAGGGTAGCTCTGAGCTATGGGCCGCCCACTGCTGAATCAGCGCTGCTACTGCTTCTCCATCGGTCACGGCTTCACCCTCAACATTATGGGCCCTTAATCCTCTGTTGCCTACAATGTTACACTCGATTGGAATTCTGAGAGTGTGGAGCCTACATGAGTTCCTGCAGTAATTGCTAATATGATCATGATTGTGTCAGCCTCTTGGTCCAGTAGCTATGTTGCTTCTCTCTTCTGCATTGCAATCTGATATAACATGGTTTTATAGCTATAGGTGGTTGGTTGGCATCCGGTGGTTCATCCATTTTGCAGGTGGTTGGCTGGGCTCATCTTGCCCCAGCGAGGGCAACAGCAGGGCTTCACTATGGCAGGCGGGTTCATACTACTGGTTGCCTAATTAGATTGGTAGTATATTTCCCATGTACCAAGATGACCACTCATCTTTCCTCATCGAGGGTACCCAGTGGTGTGTCATATGAGAAAGTCATACGGTTGCATTAGCTCATGCTACACATAGTTAGTATTCACACATGTATGGTAGAATGACCTTCGCTGGTCTATTGACAGCTCTTAAACAGTGGTGTTTCCTTTCTGAAATAAAGCGAAGCCAGATCAGAAGGGAAACCCGAGTGTGGTGGCATCAGCTGATCGCATCAGCGGATATTGCACCAATTGGATTCACACTACTTACAGTACATGCTGTCTATTTAAGTTGACCAATTCTACACATGCCGGATGTCATGTGCGCCGGAGTCTCTTGCTGCCTGTTACTAACTATGCTTGCTGTTCTGATATTCCACCACCACCCTAGCCTCCACCTGTCTGGGTTCTGTGTTTCTTCCTTCAGGGGATTTGATATAGCATATCATGCTCACTGCCCGTAGTTATATTATCATCTTTATATGACGCTTCGCTCTGGCAGTGAGCTACCCTGAAGGAGCAGAGTGTACAATGAAGAATCGACTATTGTCTGTATGCAACAACAGTTTCACCAAATGTGTCCATACCAGAATGACTGAATACCACTACATATGGTCTGGGAAGACATTCACATTGTCTCTCATTTTGTAATGTGTGTATTGTTGTATATGTGTTTATGAGTGTAGGCACTGGTTTAGTCAGAGGGTCTTAAAGTATGTGTTTTAGAGAGACTAGAGGAACATAAGGGTCTGACGAGACAGAAGGGTGTTTTCTGTCATTTCAGATTCTACAACAGTGTGCCCCATAGGAATCATTGGCAGCAGTGTTTGTGTACATATCTCACTTCTAGCATTTCTCTTATGTCCATGTTGCGTTTTATTTTGTGCCACTACTCAACGACTGTCCTATATATATAGCTCACTTTAGCCTGTTTCTGCTTCTCTGTAAATAGACATGTTGTTTACTTGGTAGAAAAACACTGGTATGGATTTGTTTGAGGTTGTGTCTAAGGTCGAGAGCTCTTTTAAGGCGGTTTAGACACATCGTCCTGGGCTGGCACTTTAAAGCGGCTTAACGTTTCCATCCACAACCTGCTTCCTTGAATGATGTTCCTTTTCCACACGTGACTCATTTGTTTTTTCTCAGTGTCCAACAAACACATGCTGACATCATCAAAGTTGTTGTTTTAGAAATATGTGTGGCAAACCTTTTTCCATTGCACAAAAGATACACGCCCTCTCACTCAGTCCGGCTGCTTAGTTCCTTTTTCAAAACAGGCCGCTTTTCCCTCCTCAGAAATGGTGCTTGATGCTCACGTCTTCATCCACAAAGCTTTGCTCATGATAGACATGAATAATAATTGGAAATGGCTGTCCATCAAAAACAGTTGTGTTCAAGTAGGGGTTTACAGCGATCTCATTCATACTCTTTTGCCTCCTCTTTCTCTGTGTTTATTTCACTTAATCAAGCTGTTTTCTATTGCCCATAAAAGCTACAGCACTGTGCTGTGGGAATGTTTCTTCTTTATTTCCCACACCCACCCCCTCCCTCTCTCTGATGTTCATGGGATGCTATAATGTTTCCCTCTCAGACACACACACACACACACACACACACAGTGCCCAGGTCCAGTGGTAAAAGTGCTATAGATGGCTCCTGGGGGAGTGCGAAGCTCGACTGCTCTAATAACGTACATTCCACTTGAGACGCCACTGCAACATAATGATTGTTTGAGCTGAAAAGTGTGAGCAGGCGGGAGAGAGAGAGATAAGGGGAAATTATGAGGAATGAGGGAAGAGCAAATCAAAGAGGGGAAAAGGCCTCTAAAATGACATGACAACAGGGCCTGTTCTTCCGCAGTTGTAATTTCATCAAATATTGCATCAGCTGCACAGTGTGCTTATAACAGCAGGCCATACACTAAATGATGCTATGCTTGAATCAGTGAGGTTCATTTCAAGTTGTAAATGCCCATGTTAAAAGTACAGAGACCAAATCATCCTGACTCATCCTGTAAAAACAAGACATTCATGTATATTCATGTATTTACCACCCATTTCATGTCTCTCACACATTGTTTTAATGGCATCCCACCTCTTCCCACTCCTCTGTCATAAAACAGAGATAGAAATAAGACTATTCCCCTTTCTCCTAATCCATATCCTGTAAGGTCGGTGATGTGTGTGTGCGTTCGTGAGTGTGTGTGTGTGTGTGTGTATGTTTCTGTGTGCGTGTGTGTGTGTGTGTGTGTGTGTGTGTGTGTGTGTGTGTGTGTGTGTGTGTGAGTCAGGGCTCTAGCAGCAGGGATTATTGTAGCAGCCTGCTTATTGCTGCAGCCGGTCCACAGGCCCAGCGGGACACAGGAAATGAGGCAATCAGGTACGGAGCTGAGAAGTGACCATCCATGGTCATCAGGGTGGCGGCGTGGAGGAACAGCCAGCTGCACGACCATGTTATTGTTGTTGTTGGGAAATATGCCCAATGGGAGACAGCGACTCTGTCAAAAACATTACGTCTGTCTTTCTTTGAGGAAGGGATCACTGTGAAATCAATTTTATTGTAGCCGTCCTTGATAATGTATTGCAAGGATTACTTTTTTACTTTAGTGTAGGCATAATGAAGAATACAGTCTGTCTAAATCTGCATTTTTATCCCATCTCTGTACTCCTCCTCCCTCCCATTGTACAGTACATTTTATATTGACCCATACCTCAGGACTTCCCAGGTGCCTTTGTATGCCCTTTGGTTCCCTGGAGATGTGCTTTGCCCTTGCCACACTCCTCTTCTCTCTATATCTCTCTCTCTATCTCCTGCTCTCTCACTCACTCCATCCATAGCAGAGCTACGTGCCTGTTCTCCAGGGAGGCAGACTAATGGTCCAACTCCTCTCTCTCTAAGCACACATCTGGCCGGTCCTCAACCCCGTGCTCACCACACTTCTCTTTCCAGGCCCTCCATAATAATACACAATTTAATCCCTCCACTACACTTCCATAATTGTTCCTCTGACTGTTGCATTAAAAGTGTGTGTTCTATTCATGGTAACAAATTATCATATGGACAAAAACATTTGTAAACTTAAACTCCTGTGGCTGATGTCACAGATTAAACTGTGCCTTGATCAAACTTTATTTATTTCAGGGATGTAATCCAAATATGATTTGGAAAATCCTCAATTATGGGGGAAAGATGGAGGGAGGGAGTGAAGGGATGTTTAATCCGGTTTGGTGGTAGAGGGAGGGGAAAGGGACACACATATGTCCATGCACACGCACACACAAACATGTGATCTCCTGATCACCTGTGTGATGTCACTGTGACTTTCAGTGTCCCTGTCCCTGTCCTGTGTCCTCCATTGTCCTTGTGACATATGTGAAAGACATCGCCATTCTCTCCTACCTTTACATCACCTGTCCTTGTCAGTCAGCTGTCAGTCAACCCTACTGTCATCATCCCCCGGGAGAATAAGGATACACACTGTTCCTATACACCCATTTCTCTGAGACTTTCTCAAAAACATCAACTGTTCAGCAGTAACGCTACATTGCAGAAGAATAGCAGAAAAATGGTTTTGGGAGTTTTCCTTTTAATTTGTCTGATGTGAATTACTTCATGGATATTAATTTGAGAGGCTGTGAAGTCACTGTGTCCCAGTAGAGAGAACTCATTCTAGACCAACCAGGGAATGAACCAGACCAAAGGAGCAAAAAGGCACCAATGGATGAAAACACAATAACCGTTTACTGAGCAATGTCTTTGGGTGGTTTGTGATATAGTTTATGAGAGCTTTAGCTCACTAGAAAACCTCCTCTCTCCTCCCCTCCCCTCCGATCCCCTCCTCTCCTCTCTCCTCCCGTCCAATCCCCTCCTCTCCTCTCTCCTTTCCTCTCCTCCTCTCTCCTTTCCTCTCCTCCCCTCTCCTCCGATCCCCTCCTCTCTCCTTTCCTCTCCTCCCCTCTCCTCCGATCCCCTCCTCTCTCCTTTCCTCTCCTCCCCTCTCCTCCGATCCCCTCCTCTCTCCTTTCCTCTCCTCCCCTCCCCTCCAATCCCCTCAGCACCTGCCACACCAACCTGACAGACTCCAGCAGGGCTGTCATGTGACCGATCTGCCTGCCTGCGTGGGAGAGAGAGGGACAGAGAGAGAGGGAGAGGGAGAAAGGATGGAGACAGGAAGAGAGGGGAGGGAGGGAGGGTGGGAGGGAGCAAGAGAGAGGGGGGAGATAGCGAGAGAGAGAGAGAGAGAGAGAGAGTTTGTGCGGCCGGAGTCCCCAAAGGTGCGGACTCCGGCCGCACAAACTTGACTGAATAGGGGAGGGTCTGGGTGGGCTTCCAGCCTCGGTGGCGGCTCCGGCTCCGGAGTGGAGCCGCTGACCGGAGCTGGATCAGGCACCGGTGGAGCGGACTACTCTGGCTCCGGAGTGGAGCCGCTGATCGGTGCCGAACCAGGGCCGTGCCGGACTGGCGACGCGCCCCACTGGCTTGGTGCGACGAGCAGGAACAGGCCGGGCCGGACTGGCGACGCGCACCACTGGCCTGGTACGAGGAGCAGGAACAGGCCAGGCCAGACTAGCGACGCGCACCACTGGCTTGGTGCGAGGAGCAGGAACAGACCGGGCCGGACTGGCGACACGCACCACTGGCTTGGTGCGAGGAGCAGGAATAGGCCGGGCCAGACTGGCGACGGGCACCACTGGCTTGGTGCGAGGAGCAGGAACAGGCCGGGCCAGACTGGGAACACGCACCCCTGGCTTGGTGCAAGGAGCAGGAATAGGCCGGGCCAGACTGGCGACGGGCACCACTGGCTTGGTGCGAGGAGCAGGAACAGGCCGGGCCGGACTGGGAACACGCATCACTGCCTTGGTGCGGGGAGCAGGAACAGGCCGGGCCAGACTGGGAACACGCACCCCTAGCTTGGTGCGGGGAGCAGGAACAGGCCGGGCCAGACTGGGAACACGCACCCCTGGCTTGGTGCGGGGAGCAGGGGCTGTCTCTCCACCCTGATCCCTTTCAGGGCCTCCATCTGCCTTGCCAGATCCTCTCTTATCTCCCACCAGGTCCATCCTCTCTGCTCCTCCTGGGCACGCTGCTTGGTCCATTGGAGGTGGGTTTTTCTGTCACGCTTGTTGATGAACGGGACGGCCAAACATAGAAATACAAACATAGATATTCACACCCTGACCAAACTAGCTAGAGTTATATAGGCCAGGGCGTGACAGTGTTTGTGAGAGTATCACCTTTGCACAAAGGGGTCATATTAGTGTGTAGCCCTAATGGCTGCTGCACATTAGCTGTTGTTTCTATGGGAATTGCTATTTTTACCTCTTCATTTCAGCAGCCATTTTGGCCACTTGTTTGCTGACCATTGGAGCCCTTCTTTTAAATGCTGGCCTCAGTACTCCCAACACTATTGTTCTAACTATCTCTGGCCTCCCAGGCAGGGCCCTGGCTGATGTAGCCTCCCTCCCCTGCCTGGGTGCAGGGTAGTACAGGGAGGTGTGGCTCTGCCTGGTGCAGAGGGCCGTGGTGGGGAATTGGAATGAAGAGATTATGATGAGCTGTTAGCGGCGGCCCCAAGGAGGGACCAGGCATTAATGGGGACCTGACCAAACCAAATTAGGCCTCCAAATTGAGTTCCTCCCTTCCTCGTTCTCTGCTTCTCCCAGCTCCTAAAGCCTTTGATGAGCCTGCCTGGTTCTCAGAGGGCCCTGCCTTACACAGGGACAGACAGTGGGAATAAAGAGCTAAGGGAATCTCACTGCCGGGATAACAGGAGAGAACCTGTAGATCCTGAGTGGGAGAGGATGTGACGTGGTAAATGTCAAAGTCCAAGGTCAAAGGTAAAGGTTAAAGGTCAGGGAATGCTTCCTGCTCACGACACCACTCTAAGTTGCCATTCGTGTGATCAAAAGGACAGCAGCAGGAGTCTCCTAGTAAACAGATAACTTTAGTTTATAAACTGTGTTTGTATGTATGAATGCATGCGTGCGTGCGTGTATTTCCATGCTTATGTGTAGTTTGTGAGTCTTACATTTACATTTTAGTCATTTAGCAGACGCTCTTATCCAGAGCGACTTACAGTTAGTGAATACATATTTTTTTATACTGGCCCCCCGTGGGAATCGAACCCACAACCCTGGCATTGCAAACACCATGCTCTATCAACTGAGCTACATCCCTGCCGGCCATTCCCTCCCCTACCCTGGGCCAATTGTGCACCGCCCATGAGTCTCCCGTTCGCGGCCGGCTGCGACAGAGCCTGGATTCGAACCAGGATCTCTAGTGGCACAGTTAGCACTGCGATGCAGTGCCTTAGACCACTGCGCCACTCAGGAGTACATTGACACTAATGTGTATTATACTTGACTTGCTGTCCACTCTCAGGATTACCCATAATGACAAAATGTGTCCCTGCCTTTTTCAGTCTGCTCTGAACCCCCAGTGTGCCCTACTGTAAGCCGATGATGTAACATTAACCCCCCTGGCATGCAGCATGGCTCCACTACTCTATCTATGAGAGTATTTAACTGTGTCTGTTTAGGATGTGAGAGTGGGGTCTGCGTGTTCACTGGCTCGTATGTCCAGTGTTTTCTATAAGACGGGGATCAGCAGGGGGTCTGGCTCCATGTCAGTGATTCTATTGGATGACTCTGACACTCAGCCACACAACCACACAGCCAGCCAGCCAGCCAGCCAGGAGGCATTAGATTAAGACCCTGGATTAAACAGAACCAAATCCTGAGCCTCCCCCCCTGTGTGTGTGCATGTATGTGTGCGTAAGTGTGTGTGTGCACGTGTGCGTGTGTGAGCGTGCGTGCGTGTATGCATGTTGTGCACAAGTACGGAAGTGTGTGTGTGCGCGCGCGTGTGTGTGTACGTGCATGCTAATGAGTTATAAAATGATTGCTAATACTTTCAATAGACTGGATATCTGTCTGCATGACGTTCCTCTTGTTCCAGTATACTTTTAATATCCACATTTTAAAATATAAAACCATCCCATATTTTCAAAATTGTCTCTGCATTTGTGATAAGCCTGCTATAATCAGATTAGTGTAGTCAGTCCCAAGAATAGATTGAAATGGAGATAGTGATGGAAAAATTCCAAATAGAGGTACCGTACAACTAAGCAGCAGTGGACGAGGCATTGCAGGTGAGGGTTAAGAGGATGTAGGATATGGGCATGATTGAGCAACTGATCTGCCTGGACAAACACAGATAAGGGACACGGTCCTTCCAACCCTATGGTTCAAAGCATCATCAGAGATCAAAGAAAGAGAACCTTGGAGCTGGAACAGAATAAGGAAGCATGTGATTCTCTAGGGGAAACTGATACTTCCCAGCTCTTCAGGGGATTCTCACATACTTAAAGGGAAATTGGTTTTCAGTCCTGAGCCTTTGATTTCAAAGACCTTATAGTTTCAGAAATCGAATGTTATCCATTTATGTCCATATTCTTATTAGCAGTAGGATGAAAAACCAATGCATCACATTAAATGGGTAATGTGATTTAATATTCAATCACAGTCAAAGAGGAGACAGAGGGGAAAGCAACTGGTTGGATGCTATATTTTGATGTGTTGTTGCCTCAATATACTGATTGCACATGCAAATAAAATAATTCACTACTTTGGGGCAGTTTTCTCATGTTTCCTGTCTGCTTGAACACATTGTTTTGTGCAGAAATTGTACAGTACAGTACAGTAGCCTACCACCCTCAACATTGTGGATGGATGCTGGGACTCCTCCTGCAGAAGTGAAACAACAACACTTTGTAAACATGCCAATTCCCCCTGTTAACATTCAGGACATACAGCCATGGGCCTGTCGTCATAGTTTTTGTTTTTCTTAAATTGTTTGTGTACAGCACTTAATAAATCCCCTCTGGCATATTGGGACTTAGACTACTGAGGCTTGAAACAGACGCAAAAGCACGGCTTAGGATCTGACCTTGACAGTGGCTTGTGTTAAGTGTTCTCTCTATGAGGACAATTGGTTTAGTGAGAAACAATTCCAGTTAAGTGGCTCTCCATGAGGATGTGATACGAGTCAGACTCCACTTCAGGCAGCCCACCAGCCACCTATTTGTATCCCATTAAAAGCCTCTCTGCTCTGCCAGAGGCTCATATAGAGAGAGACGGAGAGAGGGGAGGTGCTTGAAGTCAGCATGATGTCTGTAGACTATCACAAATTAGATAAGATAGAATTAAACTTATCTCTGTTGTATTATAACAAAATTCACCATTCCTCTTTTATTTGAGGTTTGTGCAGAACAGTAGAAAGGGGATCATTAATGAGTGGCATTTTAACCCACCACATCCATCTTCCCCCTCAGCCCTCTCCATCTCTCCTCCCTCTCCCCTCCCCTGTTAGCCAGAGTTGATCTATTCCATCCCGACCATCTGATCCAAGTCAACAACACAGACCAGACAGACCCAGAGAAGTGCCTAACAAGCTTAGCCAATCTCCTCTCATCCTCTCTCTCTCCCAGCCTCTGTTTGTCTGTCCTGCTCTAAGGGATGCCCTCTGCCCTCCTGAGCTACTCTTTGGGGATCTCTCATCTCTCCCACTCTTCCTCCCAGCTGTTTGACATGGATCTGATAGATGCACTTCCAACTTCGCTAGCCCTGCTCTGACCCACAGAGTTGTCTAACCATGGCTGCCTGGCTGCACTGCAAACATATGGCCCTGTTTGAGGCGCTCTGCTTTGGCACAACCAAGCTGAGCACCTAGATCCCAGTCAGTGTCAGAAGGCTGAAGTCCACCATCTGGTCTCAACCCATGGATCACAGGCATGAAATGAGTGGAAATAAGGGTCATACCCACAGTCATTAGCCAGAAACATATGGAAGAGGTCCATGCAGGAGTGGGATGGGAAACTCTAGCTGGTGTGCAGGGGCTTCATGACATATGTTGGGCATGCAGGGTTTCCTCCAGATCCTCATCCTTATTGGATGGGTTTTACAGGGACTACATTTTGTTAGGTCTACCTCACTGCTCTTTAAGTTGACCTCACTTTACTTGGAGTTTTACCTCGCTTCACTACTCTTTATACTTTATCTCACTAATTATATCAGTTTTATCTGTTTTGATTCAATCTCTCCATCTTTCTCTTGTCCACTCCTCTTCTCTCTCTCTGTGTTCCCTCCTGACACGTTCCCACCTGAACTCATAATCCACTCCGCAGGATACTCCTGAGTGGCGCAGTGGTCTAAGGCACTGCATCGCAGTGCTAACTGTGCCACTAGAGATCCTGGTTCAAATCCAGGCTCTGTCGCAGCCGGCCACGACCGGGAGACTCATGGGCGGCGCACAATTGGCCCAGGGTAGGGGAGGGAATGGCCGGCAGGGATGTAGCTCAGTTGATAGAGCATGGCGTTTGCAATGCCAGGGTTGTGGGTTCAATTCCCACGGGGGGCCAGTATAATTTTTTTTAAAAAGCATGTTTTCACTAACTGTAAGTCGCTCTGGATAAGAGCGTCTGCTAAATGACTAAAATGTAAATGATAGCACAAATCAGCCTGTTGCCTCTGATCTGATTCCAGCCAATCTCAGCATCTATTTTCATCATCATCCATCACTATCATTCAGCTGTGTCATCGGGTGGGCATTAAACAAGTCAGGTCAGGCTAATGCTGTTTTTACTCTTTATCCTATTTATGTTATAATAATAATTGGTCATTTAGCAGACGCTCTTATCCAGAGCGACTTACAGGAGCAATTAGGGTTAAGTGCCTTGCTCGAGGGCACATCGACAGATTTTTCACCTAGTGGGCTCGGGGATTAGAACCAGCGACCTTTCGGTTACTGGCACAACGCTCTTAACCACTAAGCTACCTGCCGCCCATATTCTACAGTAACTATGTTGCTAGTTACTGTATAATCCTTGGATATGGAATCTAGTATGACTCATAAATACTCTGTGAATCTTTGTGTCACTGTTTTCTTTCCTCACTGAAGCATCAGGTATTAGGGGAGGGATGAACTCAACCCCCAACCATAGCCAGGAGCCAGGACCAGTGAGAGGGTTGATGGCTACCTTGAGACCCACTAACCTAGCATCCCAATGGGATGTGGACAGTGGTGTAAAGTACTTAAGTAAAAATACTTTAAAGTAGTACTTAAGTAGTTTTTTTGGGTATCTGTACTTTACTATTTATATTTCTGACTACTTTTACTTTTACTTCACTACATTCCTAAAGAAAATATTGTACTTTTTACTCCATGCATTTTCCCTGACAACCAAAAGTACTCGTTACATTTTGAATGATTAGCAGGACAGGAAAATTGTCAAATTCACAAACTTATCAAGAGAACACGTGGTCATCCCTACTGCCTCTGATCTGGCGGACTCACTAAACACAAATGCATCTTTTGTAAATAATGTCTGAGTGTTGGAGTGTGCCCCTGGCTATGCATACATTTTAAAAACAAAACAATGGTGCCATCTGCTTTGCTTAATATAAGGAATTTTAAATGATTTATACTTTTACTTTTGATACTTAAGTATATTTAAAACCAAATACTTTCAGACTTTTACTCGAGTAGTATTTTACTGGCTGACTTTCACTTTTACTTGAGTAACTTTCTATTAAGATATCTATACTTTCACTCAAGTATGACAATTGGGTACTTTTTCCTCCTCTCACCTCCAGCACATAATCTGTCAATCTGTCTGTGAAGACACCCATAAAGCCTTGACAGGTAACATGTGCTTCTTCACCAAGAGGGTATTGATCCGATGCTCAGCCTAGATCAAGCTGCATAGTACTGGTTACTAAGTGTCATGTTTTACGATAATGGTAGAACTTACAGGTGCCTTATCATAACAGGGTCAGGAAAGGTATGTAGGCTATCGGTTTACCTCAGGAAAAACATTTAAGAGTGCCCCTCATAATCCTTACATTGTAATTTGTATCTAATAGGAATTTATTGTTATTTGAACACTCATATAATTGAGTCTGCATAATAAATTGTAGAGATCTCAGGTATGACACACATACGGTGAAATTAATTGTAGCCTTAGCACTGACTTCCCAGCCGGTAAAACTGGTTCAAATGACATCACTGCAATCAAGGCTGAAATGAAAAAAATACCACCAGATTAAAACCACCCAGTTTTGCTCTCTGGGTTTCTAACTCTCAGTGAATGTTAGATCCAAACAGTGGCATAAAATCCAGAACAGGGTATTAAGTCCATTAGGCACTGGTGGGACCTGTTGCCATGTGAATGTGGGGCAAACAGGTTACAGACTGTCAGCAGGTGGAGAAGGGATTTGTAGCCTCTGTATCTGAATGTGTCACTGAGCCAGAAGCAGCCTGGTCCAGAGTCCCCATCTGTGACTAGTATGTGCCCCAGCCACCCACCAGGGGACACATTACTGGATGAGGCCCCTGGATCCATTTCTATTCTAGTTCACTCCTCTGTTCTTGGGCTGGCTTTAGTATTGTCCTGAGTGCAATATTAGATGGCAATCTTGAAGGGCATGGTTTCGATGATTGAATTTGTAACTAGCACATTGTTGGTGAGAGATGAGGGAATGCTTGACCGAAACACTAGATTTAAAAGCAATTCCATGTGTCGTCTGTTGAATTGAACATGGGAATTTCGCCACAGGAATACAATTCAATCCGGCATTTAGAAGGGACCTTAACCCTGGTACACACTGGGAAACACACAAGCACGGTCCTTGAAATTAGTGTTTAAGCAGGGATAAAGATAGGTGTTAAGGCTTTTCATCTCAGGGTTCCTGTTTTCCATCAAAAGGTGGAATTCTAAACATTCTCAGCCCATATGGAAATATATTGAAACGTCAATGCAGGCACTGTGCTATGTTGAACTGTGTGTGTGAACCCCTAAGCAAGTGTGTTTTCTCCCTGTCCACGTGCCTGGAAAAGGTCCTGGGAGAGAGAGACATAAATAAATGTGCTGACATAGAGAAGAAGGACTTTGGAGTGGTTTCCATTCTATGTCCCTGTTAAATATATGTGCAGTAGGAATCAGATGAATTAATAATAAGTTAAGATTTGGTTTGTGTCCCTTCCCTCTACTCCACACTACCTCTTCTTCCTCTAGTCCAACATCCTCTGTGTGCTCTTTTTAAAATCCTCTTTATAGCTACAATCAACTTTAATAATTCATAGGAACATTTTAAACTGTAGTAGATGATCTTGAAAACACTCAGAGAGGAAGATAAAAAAAAATAACATAAAATAAACCTTTCCAGATTTCACCGTCTGCTCAAGCTGTACCCCACAGCATGCCTCCTCTCTTTTATAACACTGCACCAGCCATTCATACCTTTTATTTTCTGTGGCGTTTAGCGGACAAAATGGAAAACACAAGTGAAGTTTGTGACCAAATTGCGGTAATCCTGCTATACCGTCTGGTCTTCCGGATTCAATCGTGCCACACCGGAGAAATTGAGCTATTAATGTGGAAAAGAGGCAGGATTTTGCGATCAGAATTAAAGAGGAATGTTGGGCTATAGCCGGTTCAGTTGAGTATCAGTAACAGTTTAAAAGCAGAGAGGTCTGATAGAGCAGGCAGCATGAGAGAGGGAGAGTGATGCTGGTTCACACTGTTATATTTAAACCTAAAATCCAATTCAGGACACACACATGAGCAATCACTCCCCAGATTCTGCCAGAGAATGTCAGTATCTATGATTCTCAATGTCTGTGAGCTGCTTGAATCTTAATTTTAGACTTACTAGGACAGCTACTGTAAGGGGGCTGAAGGAGCTGTGTTACGGTGAGAGCTGTGGAAGGGGACGAGTATATGAGCTCCGACAACAACATGATTGTTTGTTTACACAGAGTTAACTGCAGCAGCCTTTTGACAATGTACTGCTTGAGATGTGAGCTGAAGTGCCTTGCCAAGGGTCATAAACACCATGACAGCTTTGGCTTTGTGTGAGCGATTGTGGCGGGCTGAATGGCTGCCTATTTGTATGCACCATTTTATTGCCTTTCTCCTAATCTCCTATTTGCACAGATGCATCAGGGCTAAAGGGTTTTATCACAGAGTAATGTAGGAAATGTATTAAACAAATTGATTATGCATAGTGTGCACAGAGAAAAGGGGAAGGAAAGACTGATAGTTGGAGAAAAGGTTCAACTCTTTTTCAGTGCCTGCAGAGAATTAAAGATGTAATGTAGATTAGAGAGGGATCTTCCACTCTTTCAAGTGGGGGCCATAGTTACAATCAAATCAAAAAGAGACCGTATAGTGAAGGCTCCAGGGGGATAATTCAGTGTAAAAGGAGACAATTCAGACAACGGTCATCAAGTTCAGAAAATGTATTTAACCTCCCAACAGGCAACTGATACAATTTATATTATTTTTATATCTCTTGTGTTTTTTTCTACCTTGCTATTTTTAGTATTACATTGTTATTGATTACTGTATTGTTGGGGTTAGAGCTTGCAAGAAAGGCATTTCACTGTACTTGTGCATGTGACATTAAAACTTGAAACTTGAAACTAAGATGGCTAGGAAGCCAAATGGCTCAAAGGCCCTAAGGGCTCAAAGACACATTATTATTTTGAGTCTCAACATTATATCGTCATTCTGAATGAAGTGACATGAGTCATTACAGACGTTGGGTAATATTGAACATGAGGACAGTGTAGGGTGGCCCAGCCCCCGAAGTGACTCTTATCAAATATGCAGGAATTTCCTTTGTGTCGTCTTAGGAATTCAGCATTCTATGTGTTGCTCTTGCCAACCCCCATTTTGTCACACTTCTGTGATGCAGAGGTTCTGTCACGCCCTGACCTTAGAGATCACCTGTTTTCTCTGTTTGGATAGGTCAGGGTGTGATTTGGATATAATCTAGTTTATCTATTTCTATGTTGGCCGGGTGTGGTTCCCAATCAGAGGCAGCTGTCGATCGTTGTCTCTGATTGGGGATCATACTTAGGCAGCCATTTTGCCTACCTATGTTGTGAGATCTTGTTTCTGTTTCGGCTTGTTGCTGTTAGCCTTTAGAACTTCACATTCAGTTGCTTTTGTTATTTTTGTCAAGTGTTTATTAGAATAAACGACTATGTACGCATACCACGCTGCACCTTGGTCCAATCCTTTATACAACGAACGTGACAGGTTCTGTTGTCTTTACATCCAGTAGGTCTGATATCTGGGTGGACGTTAACTCAACAGTAATGCTATTGGTCAACAACTCAGATTTTGAATCCAAACAACTCAGATGTTTATAAAAAGGTCTTAGCTTCATAGTTTATTTTTTTATATTTTTGTTCCTGACCTGCGCTGGTGAGATACACTCTCTCCACCCCAGGGACTCTTTGGGTATGGCCTTTCAGGATATGACTTCTCTCTCCTATGAGCTATGGATCAAGCCATGGTTTCTTTGTCTCTCTCTCTCCCTCTCTGATTATGCCTAGAATAATGCCTTTTGTAATGCTTGTTAATGCCTTGTAACTTAAGTTTATGCCAAGATGGGTCCCATTATGTCTGGCGAAAACCAAACACTGCATTCCACAGTAAGAACCTTGTACCAACAGTCAAGCATGGTGGTGGTCAGTGGTGTAAAGTACTTAAGTAAAAATACTTTAAAGTACTACTTAAATAGTTTTTGGGGGTATCTGTACTTTACTATTTCCTAATCCCAATTGAGATGTTGTGGCAGGACATGAAACGAGCAGTTCCTGCTTGAAAACCCACAAATGTCGCTGAGTTAAAGCAGTTCTGCATGCAAGAGTGGGCCAGAATTCCTCCAAAGCAATGTGAGAGACTGATCAACAACTACAGGAAGCATTTGGTTGCAGTCGTTGCAGCTAAAGGTGACACAACCAGTTATTGAGTGTAAGGGGGCAATTACTTTTTCACGGCACTGTATATACTATACACATATCAAATACTACTTCACGGCAACAGTGATAGAACATGACCTTGAACAGAGGCGGAAACAAGATGGCAGGTGTCTGGGAATGTCTGAGGAGTGTCTAGCAAGATAAGTACACACGTTTTTATCTCAGTGGGAAAATACAGTATATGTGCTTGATTCATGGCCTGTAATACATATTGGGCCTCAGGGCTACCAGAGTAAAGGTCAATCCAGTCTGTCAACAGCCAAACCCTTCAACAGACCTATAGGTGCAGACTGATGGGACATCAAAGAAAAAAGAGGGAGCAAGGAAGAGGAGGCTTTGGTGTGCTACCCTCCAACATGCCAAGGTGTCTGAATGCTCAATTACAAACTGCCTGCATTTTGCCAATGTTCCCCTGTCTTCCCTTCAGTATCTTGTTTTGCATGATCTACTGATTTCACCATTCCTTGGTACTGTGCAGTAAAAGATGATCTGAGTGCATGCCATGCATACATGTTTATGTTAGCAAGGAAAGCTGATGACAGGAATGTTCTATTGGCCAGAAGGCCCCCTGCTGACATGAACCACCGTATTAAGTGGTATCATGTGCAACTCTACAGAGAGCAATTTGATTCTTTGCTCACAGGAAGATTCTAAAGGAAGGTCAGGTATTCTTTTATGTTTTCTATATTTCACTGGTGGCATTTTCAACACACAACAGACAGAGCTTCTTTCTGTTTTCATCTTTGCTTTCAGCTTTGCATATAGAGGGTAAAGGGCTTGGTGTACAGTACATCTTCATGTATGAGATAGCATTTGTGTCTGTGTGCACTCTTTGTGTGGATAATAGCCCTCCTATATTCCGACCGTAATGTAGCTCTCCTGCTAGTCACAGTGACAAAAGGCTTCGCTGCTTGCCTCGCTGCGGATGGTGCAGATGAGTGCCTTCCAACGCTGCTATTTCCGTCACAGTACAGAGAGAGGAATGGGATTGGGTATAAATATGGAGATGTGAATAAAGTGCTACCTCTGGGTTCCCAACACCCCAATCTGCTGTTCTATAACATGCAGTATCTACCTCCAGTCCACTCCTACATCTCCAGTCCACTCCTACATCTCCAGTCCACTCCTACACCTCCAGTCCACTCCTACACCTCCAGTCCCCTTGGACAGAGAGGACCTGCTAGGTCAGAGCTGCTGGCCATGTTGTGAAGGTCTACTGCCCACCTCCCTCCGTCCTCCCTCCGTCCTCCCTCTGTCCTCCCTCTGTCCTCCCCTCCATGTCTCTGCCTGAGGGATGTTCTGACTCACAGAAAACTTCACATAGTCAATACAATGTGAGGAAACTCCACATTCTGCACTGTTATTCTGTGTAAGCAGCACTAAAATGTTGTACAGAATGGGGAATTATGTTAATTTTGGTTCCTAGACAGGCATTCTAAACACTTGGGGAAATCTGGGCCGTTTGGAGCCATCCCTTTCTTGTTCTCTTTGTCCAATTAGCAGGGAAAGAATAAAACTGGAACAAATCCAAATGAACCAGAGACTATACGCTTCTCTCGTTTGTCATGTGAAGATGGTTCACATGACAAACGAGAGTTCCTAATGGAGGTGTGATATGACATGTTTTACACAGGATTTGTTAATGTCTTTGATATTGTGTTGCATAGGATTTTGAGGGTGTCAGAAGGTGGGTGTCAGAAGGTGTCAGAAGGTATGCGTGCCAAGGAAGACTGGTGGGCCACTGGTGGTAATCTTAGAAGGAGTTTGTGATGGAATATCCTGACTAGGGTGCAAGACGATACCATCTAGGGTGATACTATTGTGGTTGGGAGTGACACCCAGTAATGGTTGGCAACTGTTGGACAGAATTAGCTTGCCAAGCAGTATATAAACTGAGAGATTTTCTATGTATGTCATTCGAATAGTGAGACGCAACCCACGTGTATCTTGCTATGTTGAATCCGGTGGGGAGTTCAGATGACTAAAGGGCAACGCACGTGCCATTTGTTATACGAACCCGGTACCGTATATTAAATACATGTATCAACTCTCCATCTAAGTGTTAAATATCTTCTTGCATCCTGAATTACTTGATACCAGAGAAACTCAGCATAACAAGGTGCATGGTTCAACATTAATAGATGCAGTCGTTGGTTTCAACTGAATACACTTCATGTATCAATTGAGGACATGATCATAAAAAGTCACATGATATAATCTCAGAGATTTTGTCACCAGATCTCACCCCAGTTGAACATCTTTGGGAGATTCTGGAACGGCGACTGAGACAGCGTTTTCCACCACCATCAAAAACATATAGGAGATTAACCTAACTGTAGATCCAGAGTCACTTGGCTCCATCACCATGCAGTATCTCATTAACAGGGTATGTGAATCTAATTATATCTCAGTGTTGGACCCCAGTGAGTTGGAGATGTCTGGGGGAGCTGGGCTGGGGAGGGCTGGCATTTACTAGTGAACATTTACCATGTTACAGCTTACACCACTCCTCCTCTGCTCTGCTCCACTTTCTCCTGGAACCCTGTGGAGATGTTCTGCTTCTGCTCTTACCAACTGCCAGCCAGGCTGTATCTCTCCTCATAACATGTTTATTAGCTCCAAAAATTAGCAGAATGATCTGTTTTTTTATTTGAGTTTCCCTGCTGTCTCATTTCATCTTTGGATTTAGCTTCAATGTCTTCTCTGAAGTCGTTTTTAGAGTATTCCTCTCTCTCTCTCGCTCTCTCTCCCACCCTTTCCTCCCTCTTCTTGCGTGTCTATTATGCATGTTCCCAGGACCCTATAGGTATTGCCCCCACACTAGTTATATGTCCCAATTTAGGTACATGTGTGCCCCCCACGGTATGCTCCTGACACTGGCATGAGAAGTGTGTTCTCCACTGTGCATTCCCTCTCCCGTGCGTTTCGCCCCACTCAGAGTAGCCTGCTATGATGGATGTAGCTGGGGAAATCCCTGAGCAGCAGGGGGGCTGTTATGAAAGAATGGCATGTGTGTAACTGTGTCAGGGGGCTCCCTGTGTGTGAGCATGGCCTGAGCATTGGAGTGTTAGGCCAGATGCATAACACACAGACAAGTTTCTGTTTGGTTACGTCTGTGAGAGGTTGGACAGGTCTGACTTCAAACCAATGTGCTCTGTTCCTGATCTCATGTTCCGTGCAGTTGAAGAACTTTCAACTGTCTTCCTGTATCTTCAGATGAAGATATTCTTAAACAAACTTTGTTCTGCTCCATTGGAAAGGTGTACAAGATTTGAGCCAGTAGTCATTTTGGCATGGAGCTGCTAAACAACCCTATGGAATGGTATGAAAACAAAAAATATATGTCCTTACAGTATGCTTATAGACTCTTAGAAAAAAGGGTTCTTCAGCTGTCCCCATAGGAGAACCCTTTTTGGTTCCAGGGAGAGCCCTTTTTGGTTCCACGTAGAACCCTTTTGGGTTCCATGGAGAACCCTATGTGGAAAAGGTCCTACACAGAACCAAAAAGGGTTCTTCAAAGGGTTCTCCTATTGGTATAGCCGAATAACTATTTTAGGTTCTCAATAGCACCTTTTTTTCTAAAAGCGTAGGGTGTATACCTGTAGAGGTTCATGTTCCCAATAAAATTATAATTGTTGGTATATATTACAGTATAGTCCAAAGTTCTGCTCATTAGTTCCTCAGGGAAATAAAGAGGCCATTTCAATCATACAATGGGGTGCAGCAGTGTTGATCCAGGGATAGCCTATTTTCTTAATGTTTTGCATACTCAGTGTATATACCACTATCCCCAACACACCACCCCTTTCCACTACTTTGGCCCCAACAGATCCAACACCACCCCTTCCCACTACTTTGGCCCCAACAGATCCTACACCACCCCTTCCCACTACTTTGGCCCCAACAGATCCTACACCACCCCTTCCCACTACTTTGGCCCCAACAGATCCTACACCAGGAACCCCTTCTCTTAAAACCCCCTGTAGTTCTTCTGCACTAAAATCTCTGATACCCAAAAACTTCTCTGCTGTTGCTACTACCAATTCAATCTTCTGGGATTTCCTTTCCATCTGTCTATGTAGAAAGAGCAGGTGTTCTTAATGTTTTCTACACTGTGTGTATAATGGTACAAAATGACAGGAGGCATTCTCCCAAATGAGCATATTCTGCATTTTAGAAGTATATGTTTAAAGCCTATGTCTTCTAGCTCTTTTGCAGAGTGAACTGATTTTGTCTTACAAATTGAAAACTTTTACTAATTCTCATTGTCCAGGCAGTGGTTGTAAAATACAAGTATTAATTTAACGAAAGGAGAAAAAAATGTGTTTTTGGTGCTGCTTAGTTAATACGTTTTTTCTAAGCTTATTTGCATTTGACTGTTAATCGAACATGAAGAATGTTTCTGAAGTGCAACTGTAGTTTGTACTCAGGGCAGGCCGTTCATAATGGATAAGGTGAACTCTTTTCATCAATGCAGAATTTGCTCTCCTCCATCTCCTCCTGGGCAAGCATGATAAACACAGAACAATTAAAAGGATAGTTGGTATGCTTGGGCTGTAAAAAAAGAAACTAAACTATGATTGCTATTGTGTATCATGGCCCTACAACCTGTTAAAGATACTATAGTATCTGAAGATTATGCCTTTGTTAAATGTTTTTCATGAAGAAATGGAATGTTGGTTGTGTTAGTATCAAGAGGGAATGTTTTGGGTGTAACGCCACATCCAGCAGACCGGAAGTGTCTTGGAGACTGGGGATTGGCCAGAAGAGGTCAGCTTCGTTGTTTATAAATAGGGGGGTTAAACGAAGAAGACGTCAGAACGGCCATGGCAATCGGAGGAGCCGTTCTCCGGGTGTCATGTCACCTGTCATTTATGCTGTAACCTCGTGATTTTAATAAAAGCCTCTAACACGATGCAGCATAAAACGGACTCTTTGTTGACAGCAATAATGGCCACCAATCATCAGATACGACATAATGGCGCCCAACGTGGGGCTGGGTTTGCGTCTCTTCCTTGTTTCAGTCAATCGCCGGGCTAACCTGCTCTGAAGCATGGCCAAAAGGGTGAGTGTGTTCTTACCGCTTCGGAGTTTGTTAGATTGGATATGACTTGTGTACACTGGAGAGATGTTCCATTACGACCTTGCCTCGGTGGCGTTATTGCGGTCGACTGGAGTCTGCTAAAATGTTATTTCATTGGTAACGGGTGACAATGATAATTTAGAGCATTAAGATAGATTTCATTGGTAACGGGTGACAATGAGGATTTAGAGAAGGCCGATATGCGCATTCTTTAGGGCACCGTGAATCTGGTAAAGACCTCGAAGCGAGGCGATTCTTTAGGAATGGGCCATAAAATCCTTGCAACGCGTTCGGTGTTGTAAGGTTAATTCTGGGAATTATAAGCTGGACGGATTATATGCATGTTATATACTCATCGTATGGTTGACGAACTATAATGCATGGGGTAACCTCTCTATGATTATCCAGAACTTACGGCAGCATAAAGTTAGGCGGAGATATTGATAATAATGGACAATGATTTGGCCACGGTGCAGGATATTTATTTGCGTAGTAGGCCGCAGTTAGCTAAAGGCTAACGCTAATTTGAAATGCTTGATTATATGGTTCAGGCCACGTGGTACATCGTGGCTAAATGCTAAGGCTAAATGCTAAGTGTGTGTTGTGTCACAGTGTACCTCAGGCTAATGCTAAATGCTAATGCTAAATGCTAATTGTGTTGCGTGCTACATGCTAACGGATATCCTTAGAGATTCCATTGCGATGGATTAAAGTCTCTTAAATTTGTCTCTGTGTGTAAGTCAGGTTATATGTTTTGTGAGCGCTGTTAAATGTTGTTTGACTATAAGGGGGAAACGGGAGTTACAGCTGGAGTGTTATTCTGTCTGTTTGGGGAGAGAGAGTAGAGAATCTTCCTTCCACGGTGAAAAGGGATTTTTGAATGGCTGTGCGCATGCGTTTAATTTTGCGATACTACACTACAGAAAGGGGGAGTTTATGACACGAGATTAGGACACGTGTTGATTTTACGGGGCTAAAAACTACAACATGAGGTTGGGCTAAGCCTACAAAACAAAATGGTGGGTTAAGGTCATAGGTCCCATTTGGCGTTACCCTGCAAGGGGGAAATGGACACAGACAAAAGAGGATAGATTTTAGCACGATGATTCTAGTTTAAACTGCGATTGGTTAAAGATGAAACTTGTTTTGTAACCTATTAAATTTATAAATTAGATATATGGTAGCGGATTATAATAAATTGAATTAAATAATTAAAAGACGATTAAAATTAAATAAAAATGTTTTTGAGCGATCTATTTAGTTCTGATTTTAGTCTTGGAGTGAATAATGGGTGAACGAAGGAATATTGTATATGGTTGAAATAACTCAGGGATTGCATTAACTACTAAAATGTGATTCTGTGTCTCTGTTTTTTTCTGTCATATGAGTGGAGCGATACGATACGACAGGAGAGAGGAGGGGTTAACGTGTGACTGACGTGCGTCACGTGACAAGGTGTGACGAGGCAGAGTCAGACGAGAGGATCAGATCAGGCTAGTGCACAAAATCATCCTAACAAAATATGTGATGTTATGACGATTTTACATAGGCTTGGCAAATGATTCATTAAAAATTGCATTTTGGAAGCTCTGTGTATCACTGGGGTTTGATTACAGATGTGTTGGGAATCGAAGACGGACATTCTTCTGTAAATTTATGATAATTATGGGTTATAGAGCAAGGGGTTACAGGCTTTGTTTATGGGTATTTTAGTCTGAAGATGACTAACTTGCATTTACTGGCAGTTGATGGGTTGTGGTAAGATAGCCAACACTAATTGATAAATTGGTGACATAGGAATAAAAATTGGTTTTAATTATTCATGATTTTTAATTGATTTATTTGAATTTATTTGGAGTTGTTTAGGGTTATATTAATAATTACAGGGGGGAAGCCTTAGGCTATACAGTCTAAAATAAGCTAGTTCACAATAAAGGAATATAAAAGGGTTGATGTGTTAGGAGAAACTAATGGCAGATGTTAGTACACCTTTCTCACATACGGATTCAGCAAAAAGTACAGCTTAGGGAGGTTTATCCTCAGCTTTCAGTGATCATCCAGCAGGGTGATTATGGCATCAGAGATGAAGACGAATAATAGATAGAGGACAAGCAGAAACGACGATAAAGATGAATCCAGAACTCCAGAAGGAAGAAAATGTGATGTCTGGGAGAGAAGAGTGAACTTAAAGAAGATGAGGATGATGAAGATGAGAGTGATGATGAAGAGGTTATGGGTGGATATGACTCTGTGATCAGAAGGAAGTTGGCAAGAGAGAAACGAAGAAGGATACACGAGATTTGATCTCTGATGAAAGTTGAACGAAGAAGGAGACAAGAGATTCGAGTTCTGATGAAGAAAGCGATGAAGATTTGGAGATTAAGGGTGCTTTATGTTCAAGAGGATTTTATCCTACAATGACTGGCAAAGAAGAAATAGGAAATATAGACCGAGGCGTATCAGGCCTGGAGGAAGCGACGACTTTGGGAGAGGTAAGAGAGCTAGAGGAACAGCTCGAGACGCTGAAGATACAGAAGAGGAGAAACTGCTGAGAGGATCCCAAGAATTGGAGAAGAACAAAGAAGAAAAAGAAGGAGGAAGATTTCAGCTACACTTTCAGCAACTTTCAGAAGACTGTTATAATTGTGGACAGATTGGTACTTTACCTGTGATGAAAATGAGTCGGGAGAAAACAACAGAGGAAGATGAAGGAGCAAGTGAAGATCACCTGTTAGTGTCTAGAAGATCCGGAAGGGGGGTGCATTGCTGAGGGAATCGATTAGAGAAGAAGAGAAAATAGCTAACAATTGAAGTTAGGGAATCAATGGAGCTCTGCTATAAAAATCAAAGAGAAATCAAAATAGACATACTAATATTAGAAGAAACTGTTATGGCAGTGTTGGGAAGAGATGCATTGTTTAAATTGAATTGTACAATAAGATGTACACTAGACGACTGGGTTTTTGGGAATCTGGGAATCATTTGCTTAAAAATATAATATCATAGGAAGGATGATAATCTATTGTTCTGTCTATTAGACAATCTGTCTGGAAAAATAAAGTTAAAAGGGGTGACTATTATTCTGGGTTACATTCTTACACTAAGGGATTTCAGGCTAGGCTAAAAGGTGTTTAGTCGTTTTGCCAAGTCTGTGTGTAATGAGTCAGAAGCAGGTGGGGAACTTTCCCAATCACATATTCTAAACATTTGGTGGTAAGGGATTTTGTGAAAAATCAGGGGGAAAAGTTGTAAATGTTATGAGAGAAAAGATTAGATTAAAATAAGTTAGGAGTAGATTAGGGTTGAAGGAACTCTGAGACAGTAAGCTAAGTTTCAAAGTTAGTAGTAAGACAGAGAGAGAACAGTGAGGAAGGACATTTTAAAGTTTAGTGGGAAGATATGGTAGGAGTTTAGATCGGTTAGGAGCAGATGCATTGAGAAAGTATGTGTTGCTGAATGATAAGAGAAGATTGAGGGTGATTGAGTATCTATATTTACAGTTTCCAGCAGGAAGATCAAGGTAATTATAGGTGTATTTGGGTAATCAAAAGTTTGAAAGTCAGGAATTAGAGAAAGGACTGAGATTTGGGGAAAAGGTGACACTAGTGGTGATAGATGGAAGTACAAGCAAAGACAACTTTTTTCTTTGGGGAAAACTAGGAGCAACAATAAGGACATTAACACTTCAGTCTATTATAACAACAGTGAGAAGCAATTTAACTCTTTCAACATTGATAGGTATTAAAGCCATAAATATATCGCATTTGGTTATAAGGGAACCAATACAGCACCAATTTTAGGGGAAAGAATACTTATTAGGGTTAGGATGGGGACGTTCCTCCCATATGGAGAGATAATTATGGAGAATAAGTATTGTTATCAGGACCAGGAGTAGAAGCTGTTGCACCTAGTCAAAGGAGGGATAGTTTGTACAACGATATGAAGTGGAAGAGGTTAGGAGTGACTGTTCACTTATTTGGCGTAATGTTACAGAGAAAGGTCAGGGAGAATATATGTATACTTATCTAGTGCAAGCATTAGAAGTTGTTCCGGTTAAGAATTATGGGTTAAAGGGCTATGTAATTCGTAAGGTGACGCTTATAATGGAAGATTTGAAATTTGTTGAAGCTTCCGCAGTCACCGAGGGAGTTCAGGAAGAGTAGATTACAGTAGTCACTCCAACAGTAGATAATACACAGAGGATAATGGGAACTTTTGCACTAGAAGTAATTAGGGTTGATACAGCAATTAAGTCAACTACTTTAATGGTAACTTTGGAAGGGATTAGTGATACGATGGCAATAGCAAAAGAGGGAGTATGACATCGACAACAACTTTTCTGAAATTAAATGGGGAATTTTAGACTCATGGGTTATGTTACGGATGGAGAGTGCTGTCAATGATAGTACGAATGGGGTTAAAATAGGAGAACAGATAGTAGTAGAGAGAATATAGATTCATCATGGAGGACAGGATGAGATCTTTGATTTTGATGACAGACAGGGAGAGGTATCTGATCAGTACCGCTCGTTCTTCTGTTGTGGAAATTAGAGATAGATTAACTCATTCTGTAAGATCAGTGAGGAATCTTGAGGGTCCATGTCTGTTGAGAATTCCAGCACCAGACATGTTAGACGGTCGCGCGGCCTCTATCAGGTATGGGTCAGTCTTATGCTTTGTCATGACTGTGGTATTGGCAACAGTCATTGACAGATAAAATAATGTCGTTGTCAGAACAGTGGTTTAAGCCTAGGTTTAATTGTTCTTGGTTAAATGAATTACCCTATGGGAATTGTTAAATGGGAAAGGAAAATTAGGTAACAACGGAACCCTGAAGTATTCAGGTGAAACATTGAGGGCTAAAAGTTGTTTTTGTTCTAATAAAACATATGAGGTAAAGGGTATGTTTATGGGAATATCAGATTGTGATGATTATAGGATGACTTTGGATAAGCATGACCTTAAGGGTAGTAATGAGAAATATGTTACTTTTTATGTACCAGGTAGTAGGAACAGCAGGACTTTGAGGGTTAAAATATTAGCTTTTGCCTGACAATGTGACTATGGAGAATTTTAGAGATATTTGGTGGGTTTGTGATGATAAAATATATATTCTTACATTATGGATGGAAAGGATTTTGTTACATGTCAACGTTGAAGCTTCCATATGAGGTTTTACCATTATAAGAGGGATAGCACCGGACACAGCTAAATCTAGGGTTAAAAGGGTGACATGGCGACATGTCATAGTCTTCAAGCCTATCATTGAAGGATAAGTCTAAGGGAGAAGGGGGGACTTTATTCATGGTATGGTGTAACATTTGGGAAGATCATAGTGATAAATATTAGTTATACTTTCAGATAATATCACTGGGGTTAAATAAGGGATGCATTTGGAAGACTTGGTTGCAAAATCAGTTAGGCCCAGTAGGGGCAGTGATGGGTCAGATTTTAGTTTCAGCTTTGATAACACTGTGTGATGTGTAATTTGTTACTGACCTTTGAGAAAGCTATGATATTGAGATAGGTTAAAGAGTGATTCCTGGAGACAACACTCAGATGCCGGTGTTGACTGTTCCTGATCTGGATAAAGATGGACAAGTGGAACTGATGGATAAATATCATTTTGATTATTTGATGATTTTTCAAAAAAAAAATTCTTCTCAATATTAGGGTGATGTTGGTATGATTTATGAATCAAAGGGGGGAATAGGTTTATGTGATTCATGCATTATTTATATATCATTGTTATATTCCTAGTGGATATTGATGTTTAATTTGAAAGGGTTGTTTTGCAAAAGATACTGTTTGGTCGTTTCTTTTCTTTTCATTCCAGAAGCATTTGGGAGAACATGTGGAGATTGAAATACTCAAACAAAGACAATATGAAGGGACAATATGACTGGAGGAGATGAAACAAGGAGGGTGTGGCTGATTCCATCATCAACAGTCCATTGGAAGAGAGACTACAGGGAGATGAAGTGTAGTGGACTACATTCCAGTGTCTGCAATGAAATATAGACATGTGTAATACATAATTGTGTAATAGTCTCAGGTATTAATTTTTGTAGAATGATGTTTGATGTTATTGAATACATGTGAGGATCTTAGATGTTTGTGTTTATTTCGTGAATGTTTAGGGACAGAGAGGCTAGGAAGGGAGAGATTCATTGTACGATCCGATGGGTTGACCAGCCGTACAGTGGATGTTTTTGGATAGGATTTTGTTTGCAGGGGCTTACATGTGTATTTAATTGCATCATAGTTTCAAAATGCATTTACATGGTTTATGAGGTTATCTGGAGTACCGACGGTGGTTGCCTGGGGCAGAGGGACCGTGAGAGAATTTTACTGTCTTGATTGATATGGATGGATGGCTGCCGGACAGTTTTTCGCTCTTACACTCCATAGAGATTTCTTCATATGTCATAGTAATGTATTCACACTTCATATGTCATAGTAATGTATTCCCACTTCATAAACAGTTATTGCATAGAAAGGTATTTACACTCTAGAGGAGAATGTTTTTTTGGTTTAATGTTAAAGATACTCAATAAGATAAATTGCTACTAGTCATAATCCTATTCTGTTTGTTTTCGAGACGTTTAGTTCGTCTCGAAGGGGGGAATATAGTATCTGAAGATTATGCCTTTGTTAAATGTTTTTCATGAAGAAATGGAATGTTGGTTGTGTTAGTATCAAGAGGGAATGTTTTGGGTGTAACGCCACATCCAGCAGACCGGAAGTGTCTTGGAGACTGGGGATTGGCCAGAAGAGGTCAGCTTCGTTGTTTATAAATAGGGGGGTTAAACGAAGAAGACGTCAGAACGGCCATGGCAATCGGAGGAGCCGTTCTCCGGGTGTCATGTCACCTGTCATTTATGCTGTAACCTCGTGATTTTAATAAAAGCCTCTAACACGATGCAGCATAAAACGGACTCTTTGTTGACAGCAATAATGGCCACCACTCATCAGATACGACAATACAATACTATTTTCTCGGGATAAACAACAAACATAAACAACCATCATAAAGCCATGAGGAGAACCTGAATCTCATGATTAAGTTCACAGTAAATGTCCATGCCTAAGCCAACCCACTGTATCTGAAGTTGTCCCTCTTGTCCCACACTGGGCTCCTAGAGAACTGCGCTCTACGTCCTTGTCCGAAGGAGACAGATTCTGACAGTGAGATCTGATTTCCTGCACAACATTTGTGTTTTAACCTGCTGTGCCATTGTGGGTACAGTGTGGGAATGCAATAGTGACAGTACCACACATAGACTGAGATCCGTTGACATTACAGTTACAAGGTTTTGATCCCCCATGGTGATGATACCCTGCCAAGATTTAAACGGTTCTATGTCCTGTGATTACATTCTGCTACTGCCCCTCTCCTCACTTGACCTCTCAGGGCACACATGGAGAGAGGAGAGACATTTGCAGTACAGCTGTAAATGTAATTCAGACCTGGCACTGAGACTATTCCAGAGGCTGTTGAAATGTAATCGTTATCAATAAAACACATTCAATATAAGAACATGTGTTCCACTACAACCTATGTGACCAGAATATTATAGTTATTGATTTCAACCTTTAATGTTCACAGGGCATTGGGTTTATGATTCTAACACATTCATTATTGATTTGTTGTAAAACAATTAAATCAGTTTATAGGTTTATGACCATCTTTCCATTCCCTCATAGTTTACATAGTGCTGTTCCTGCAGCACTCCCATGCAGAGGCATCTGCTCTAGAGTCATGTTGGACTTGATTGGTTGCCTTTAGAAGCTCAACTTTAATTTGACTTTTTCCCATTGTTTTGTCTCCCCCTCCATTGTCCCTCTCAACTATAATTTGTTTGATCCAAACTCATTTTTTTAATAAAGTAGGCTTCTATAACTGAATACCTTATTGTTGCCTAGTAGCCTAAGTCAGTTTGGGGGTGATGAATAAGTGTTGGCATTGTTATTGAGGGATATATTGGATTCTGCAGAGTTAGGGGACATAGAAAGATGGGAGGCAGCCATGATTGAGGCTCTGACTGTAGAACACTCCTCCTCACAGAGCTGAGTACAACAAAGAGAGATGCCTCAGCCTTCCTTTCCAAACCCCAGTAATATATTCCACTGGAGTTTAACTGGGGAAACTTTGAGGAAGTTTTGTGGTAGCAGCAGCAGGCTCATAAGAGACAGGATTTCTGTACTGAAATGCCAGAGCTCTGTGAGGTTCCCCTGCAGAGGTGGTTGACAGAGACGTTGTTAAGAGAAGTTTCCCTTCAAACCAGGAGATTCCTCTGGGTTGAGGAAGAGGTGGTGGAGACACTACAGTACCTGATAGTTAAAGTAAGGGGACAATACAATATAAAGTAAAAAATACCATGCAAGAAGAGTAACCCTTTGAATGTGTTCCAGGTTTGCACATCACACATGTTCACTGCCATGTATATTTGAGGGAATAGTTTGCCTGCAGACATGAATTGCTACAAAGCATTTCTGTTAGAGCCGAGGAGAAAACGATTACAAACCCTTATTTGGCATGTCAAGATTTTTTTATTTTATTCTCAATATTAGTAATGTGATGCTATTGCTTGTCAGGAATGTCTGGTATATTGATGTTTCACAATCAGCAGTAAGGTTATTCAGCTGTCTAATAGGAGCAAGCAGCGTGAAGATGTGATTAGCGGGATAGCATACTCCTGCTGAGTGCTGGGACTCCCTGAGCTTACTGTCTGATGAGATTACTTCATTTACCACAATTTTCTATTTTATAACGGAGATGTGCTGTTCAATATGCATGGACGTATCACTTAATTACCACCAATTTAGATGGCTAGAATTTAGATGCAACACGTTCATGTTCTATGTCCCAGAGGGGTGGTGGAAGAGCAGCTCATGGTTGAGAGAGAGAGAGAGAGAGAGAGAGAGAGAGAGAGAGAGAGAGAGAGAGAGAGAGAGAGAGAGAGAGAGAGAGAGAGAGAGAGAGAGAGAGAGAGAGAGAGAGAGAGAGAGAGAGAGAGAGAGAGAGAGAGAGAGAGAGAGAGGCATGCTGGGTCTGATTTACATCTTTCAGACACCAACAAGCTCTGCAACTAAAACTAGGTTGACTCCAATTTAAGTTAGGTACTTTTTAAGTCTGAAGGTTTTTGATGATGGTTTGTGAATGACATGCTTGAGAGGGTGGCGGCCATTAGATCTGTAACCAAATAAAGCCTACAGTATATGAACCATCGGGAAATGTCTCCGGCAACCTGATAGAAGGTTCCATCTCTCCTCCTGAACCCCTCTCCTATTCTGATGCACATTATTGAGACCATGCATCACTGTCATCGGAGACAGGCTTAGTGGCATTAGAAACAGTAATGTCCTTTGCCACATTATATCTCTCCTACTCTCTTTTTATCTCTCTATTTCCTCCTCCTCTCTTCTCTGGATCATTAATGCAGCAGTTGTCTGAGATTTCCAACCTGCAGGGGTATTTATTAGTGGCTGTCTCACGTCTGGGCTGTATCAGTAATTAGTCATTGGAAAGCCATTTGGGCCCTAATTACAGGCAGGTTCTCATATTGGAGCCATCCATCACCTACTGGGCACATGTATAGTGCACATGGACTGTAGCACATCCACACATGTCAATGTCAACCACATACAAGCCCACAAGCCGCTCTATATTTCAACAGTATAGAGATCCAATAGGTTCAATGCTGTGGAGCAGTTGGGTTGATGCAGCATTTCCAGACAGGGCTGTTAGCTAGTGATGGTCATTCCAAGTCTTTTCAGTGAGCAGGATGATTCCCTTCACCTAAAAGAGCTGTTTGGCTATCTTTTCAGTAGTGCTTAGAAGTGGTCCTAAAACCATGAAAAAATTGTTGATCTCTAATTTAAAGCCTAAAACGTTGTCTACCATTATGTCAGATTGTGAAATATGAGTTCAAATAAATGTTTACCTGACCAAATTATTAGATGGCCTGCAGAAAAAAATTAACAAAACATTTTACACACTGAAAAAGTGAGTGAACAAGAATTAGGCTCTCTCCTCACTATATTGTTCCTGTACTGAGGAAATACCATCTTCAGAGAATGTTTTTATAATGTATCTTCAGATAATCGGAGCCAAATGAACGACCCATCACTACTGTTAGCCACAGCTCTGTCTCTGACTGGGATTTATTAAGTTACCCACAGCAATTTGAATCACTGAGTCATCATCAAGATACAAACTGTCAAAACATCAGTCTTGAATGTGTTAAATGAAATCAGGTTTGTCCCACTGGTCACAGTAGTTGTTGATTGGCAACATACAGTACAACTCAGTGAGGTTAAAAAGAGGGATTGTGAAAAGTTTCACTAAGCAACATAATGAGTCAGACTTGACCTCTGCTTGTTCACTTGAAAAGCGCTTATTCTTTTAGTATGTTTTTATAGCAGTTAACTAACACCCACATACTCAGACAGGCTCTCTGCTTCCTGTTTCTGTCTGTTTGTGGAATGGCTTTGAGAAGCTTCTAGCACAGCAGGCACTGGATGAGTCTGTCTTCGGTTGCATCTGTCGTCAAAAAGCTAAACTAAAAGGACACAAATGAATCCTTATTGTCAAGACTAGTGGAGCTAACAGACCAGCATCCTCAGTCTCAGGCCTTCTCCTCTTTCATCTCCCACACCCATCACACCACTACCACATCCTGGCCAGTACTAGAAAGCTGCATTGTGTGTATAACACATTGGCACCTTCGCTGGAGCATTAGGAATAGATGATAGGGGCATTGTGTACAGCGCTAGGTGAATCTCCAGGGTGAGTTATTGGGTGATGGTGCCAGGTGGCCCAAGAACAGCGCCCAGTCTACCTGTGCCAGGCTTTGTGAGGGTGATTAATGGCAGAGTCACCAAACAATTCATTACAGATGAATGGGGTTGAGTGGAAGGTCCCGTTGGGCTGCATTCATTCATGCTAAACGATTGGACGTTGCACAATTCGCTACTAAAAAGGACGGTCAAAACTATCCGTGATATTCCAATAGTTAAACAACTGAGGGCTCTGCCTAAATAAATTACATTACCAAATGCAATGTAGAGGTGTGGATTTGTTGATGTGTACTTAATGTATCTCACTAGATTCCCCTCAGTATTCTGCTCATGTCCCTTTATGCTGTGAGGAAGATTCTGCTTCCTCAGTGCAACTATTCTCTCTCACTCTTCTGTCCCCATCCCTCCTCCCCTCCTCACCCTCCTCCCCTCCTCTTGCCCATGCAGCTTTTCACTCTTCATCAGTTTTCTGACAGTAGCTGAGCCACACTTGTCTTGCAGCTCTGGTGTCTTGCACGTACACACACACAAGCACACACACACACACACTCCTATTCCCCCACTGGGAGGGGAGGCCAAGGGAAATGAATGGTTGTGTAGCTACTGTAATTTGCACAAGCAATAAACAGTGTTCCTATGCGTATTTCTGCAGGATATAATGAGCGTATGTTAGATTCCTTGTGTGTGTGAGCAGGTGTGTTTATGTGTTCATATGATCTGTGGCCTGTCTGATGCCAGTGATCCATGGCACTTTCTGCAGAGAGGAGTAAGGGCCGTGTGTATATCTCTCTATCTCTCTATCGCTCTATCGCTCTCTCTCTCTCTCTCTCTCTCTCTCTCTCTCTCTCTCTCTCTCTCTCTCTCTCTCTCTCTTTCTCCGTGCAGCAATCCTGCCTCTCACACAAACACACACACACACATAGTACATGCTCATACATTAACACATACATAATGCACATAAACACACATAAATTATAGGATATTAGCATTTTCCCAGTGTAATGACATGATCACAGGTGTTGTTCTGACTTTGCTACGTGTGCAGAAAAGACGGGTGTGTATCTGCAATGACGTTGGACTTCTGGCGTCATCCTGTTGATGGAGTCAGCATCCTTGGTCTAATGGTGCGGAACATCAGTTTGTGACGTGGGAGGTTTGTGCTCTAATGTGCACAAAGAAACTGACAGGCTAGAAAACCTGACAGAGCTTGTGCAGTGAAAGCCTTGTGATGTATCCACATGAGTCAAATTATTGAAATAGACAGCTCAAAATGTAATGACAGTGAAGTAAAGCTTTATGAATACATGCAGAATGTAACCTAACGTTAGTGCTGGGTTGAGTGGTTTAATGGCATTATTTCTCTCCTCCTCTCAGTGTAATGATTCTAACATCATGAGAGACAAGCCCTGTCACTCCTATCTCCATGGGCATTACTGCTGGGTGAAGCACTTTCCTCCTTCTCCCTGTTCTAACGCCCTGCTCTAACACAGTGGGATATTGTGCACATTGACATGGATAGGGTGTCATTAGGCATAAGGAGGGCTGGTATGTCTCCTACTGCAAAGAACTGAGTGACTTGTAGAGTATCCAAGCCAATATCTCACAAGGTTCATAACACATTTATCTCAGGTGTAGCTTTTATATACTCCCTGAAAATAGATGGAAACCCCATCAGATACAGTGTGGTTCACTAGACTCTGGGCATCTCTATCATAACATGCTGGGATATGAAATGAGTTCATGTCCACTCTAAAACACTGTCCGATACTGTTGTCTGATCCTCTGGCAAAACTCTCGTGTTCCCATGATCCCCCTGAGGGATTAGTATAGTATAGGACTAGGGGATCAGCCCAAATTGGGACACTGCAGAATTACTTTTGAGTGACATTAGTTTTGAGTGACATTAGATTAAAATCCACACACAAGTACAAGGGTCGAATGTCTCCGTTTTGAAAACACCCAAGACTTTCACAGCTGTGAAATAAATTTGATTCTGGAGTGATTGTCACGAACAGAAGAGGACCCAAGAGCGCAAGTTCAAATTCAGAGTTCTTTATTCAAGGTTACAGGCGGGAAGAGGAGTCCCAGGGGTGTCAGGGGTCTTTCAGGGTCCTCCTGTGGGTACCTGTGCTCCGGGGGTCACCAAATGTCCGGGGGTGTCCAGTCCAAGTGCTTAGTGTGTGTGTTCCCCAGTGATGGAGCGGCGTATCGGGCTGAGGGTGGTGAAACGTCTGGGCACGCTCATCTGGTGGTCGGAGACCTGGGGAACACACACACACAACAGCAATATGAATGGCAGGCAGAAGTACAGATCAGGGCTGGGCAAATATCGTGGTGAGAGACAGAAGGCAGAAACGAGTTACCGGAGGGGCTGAAGATCGGAGAGTAGTCGAGGTCCAGAAGGCAGGTTGGGATAGACGGGGCAGTAGAACAAGGAGGCAGTCAAGAAAGGATCGGTATCACAAACAGGAGTCAGAGCGCAGACAGGCAGGTTACTGGTCCGGGTTTGAAGACGATCTGACAGGGCTTGGCTGAAAACCAGGGCTTGATATACTGGGAGAGGTAGTGGGGAAATGCAGTTCAGCTGGCAGAGTAATTAGAACAGAGTGAGGCAAGGTGAGGATGGTGAGTGGGAAATGCAGTGCAGCTGGCCAGGTAACAAGAGCAGAGCAGGGCAGGTGGAGCTAGTTAGGCTGAGTAGAGAGAGGGAGGTGAGCAGAGTGGAAGATAATTGAATGCAATTAATGTTGCTACCAGGGAGAGAGAGTGCTCATGACAGGACCCCCCCCTCCAAGGGACGGCCCCAGAAGTCCCAAGAACAACATCATGCCGGGAGGGTGGAGGGGAGCAGGCGGCGGGTCAGAACTCCTCCGAGCGGTCCGAGTGAATCTCCTCATCCTCAGAAGGAGCTGGAGGGTCACGGTCGGGAGACAGGACAGGCACTGAGACAGGAGCAGGGGCGGGCCGGACGGCTAGGAACCCCTCTTGGACGGCCCCCTACGGATTGCAGGCTGATCAGGATGTAGTCGGTGGAAGTCAGTGATAAGGGTCCGGTCCACTATCCTCCTGGCCGGGATCCAGGTCCTCTCCTCTGGACCATATCCCTCCCAATCAACGAGGTACTGGAGACCCCTACCCCTTCGCCTAGAGCGGAGCAGCCGCGGACGGTGAAGACAGGACCGCCATCTACGAGGCGCGGAGGAGGTGGCGCCGGAGCTGCAGGGACCAGGGGACTTTCATGGACCGGCTTGACCTTGGAGACGTGGAAGGTGGGGTGGACCCGCATGGAAGCGGGCAACTGAAGTCGGACCGCCGTTGGACTGATGACTTTCTGCACAGGAAAAGGACCAATGAAGCGAGGGGCCAGCTTTCGTGATACAACCCGCAGCGGCAGATCCCGGGCAGACAGCCAGACCTTCTGACCAACCCGGTAAGTAGGTGCTGGGGTCCTCCGTCGGTTGGCACCGACGGCGTAGCTGGTTCCAGACTTCAGGAGCACAGTGCGAGCCTGGGCCCAAGTGCGGCGGCAGCGGCGGGCATACGCAAGAGCAGACGGACAGGTGGCATCCGCCTCCTGGCTGGCAAACAGTGGAGGTTGATACCCGTAGACACACTGAAAGGGGGAGAGCCCGGTGGAGGAACTGGTGAGTGAATTATGGGCATATTCCACCCAGAGCAGGTGTTGAGCCCAGGCCCGGGGATTTTGGGAAGCCACACACCTCAGTGCCTTCTCCAGCTCCTGGTTCATGCGTTCAGTCTGGCCGTTTGACTGCGGGTGGAATCCAGACGATAGGCTGGCGGTGGCCCCAAGGAGATGACAGAACTCCTTCCAAAAGGTTGCTGAGAATTGCGGGCCCCGGTCTGACACTATATCCTGGGGTAGGCCATGGATACGAAACACATGTTCCAGGACCACCTGGGAGGTCTCTTTAGCAGAGGGTAGTTTGGGAAGGGGCACGAAGTGGGTCATCTTACTAAAGCGGTCAACAATGGTAAGGATGACTGTGTGTCCGTCAGAGGGCGGAAGGCCCGTAACAAAGTCCAGTGAAACGTGGGACCAGGGCCTCTTGGGTATGAGTAGGGGTTGCAGCAACCCAGCAGGAGGCTGGTTGGGAGTCTTGTTTCGGTTACAAGTGGGACAAGCTCGGATGAATTCTCGGACATCCCGTCTCATCCCCCGCCACCAGAACCGCTGGCGGACCAGATGAAGGGTGCGAGTGATGCCGGGATGACAGGCCAGACGGGATTCGTGCCCCCACTGAATCACAGGTGACCTGAGATTTGCTGGAACAAACAGACGGTTGGGGGGCGCTGGTGCTTGGACCTGGCTGGTCCCGAAGAGCCTCCATGACCTGCTTCTCGATCTCCCAGGTGAGGGCCGCTACGACCAAGTGGCTGGGAAGAATGGGAGCTGTCATGGCGGTGGTCTCGTCCTTCTGAAACATCCGGGAAAGAGCATCAGGTTTGATGTTGCGAGATCCCGGGGCGGTAGGAGAGCGTGAAATTGAAGCGCGTAAAGAACAGAGACCACCGCTGTTGACGGGAGTTCAGCCTCCTGGCTGTTTGGATATACTCCAGGTTCTTGTGGTCTGTCCACACTACGAATGGTTCCTTTGACCCCTCTAACCAGTGCCGCCATTCTTCAAGGGCGAGCTTGACAGCCAACAGCTCGCGGTTCCCAATGTCGTAGTTGCATTCGGCAGGGGTTAGCCGACGGGAGTAGAAGGCACAGGGGTGCATCTTGCCATCCTCAGCTGCTCTTTGAGAAAGCACTGCACCCACTCCCACGTCCGAAGCATCTACCTCCACCACAAACTGCCTTGCTGCATCTGGCATCTGGAGGATGGGAGCAGAAGTGAAACATGTCTTGAGGATATTGAAGGCCTTATCAGCAGCTGATGTCCATTGGTACGGTTGTTTAGTGCTGGTTAGCGCCGTGAGGGGTGCAGCCACTGTGCTATAGTTTCTGATGAATCTCCTATAAAAGTTGGCAAAGCCCAGGAACTGTTGCAACTTCTTCCGAGACTCAGGAACTGGCCAGGAAGTGACAGCCGACACCTTCGTGAGATCCATCTGAATGCTGCCCTCGGTCACCACATACCCCAGGAATGAAACGGTCTTGGCATGGAACTCGCACTTCTCTGCCTTCACGAAAAGAGAGTTCTCCAGCAGGCGGCGCAGGACCAACCGGACGTGGTGCGTGTGTTCTGACAGAGTCTTTGAGAATATTAAAATATCGTCAAGGTACACAAATACGAACGTATTTAGCATGTCCCTGAGGATATCATTCACTAGGGCTTGAAAAACTGCTGGGGCATTGGTGAGGCCGAAGGGCATGACGAGATATTCATAGTGGCCGGTTGGTGTGTTGAACGCTGTCTTCCATTCGTCTCCCTCCCTCATCCGCACCAGATGGTAGGCATTGCGAAGGTCCAGCTTAGTGAATACAGTGGCTCCCTGCAGCAGTTCGAAGGCAGACGAAAGTAAGGGCAGTGGGTAGCGATTCTTAACCGTGATGTCGTTCAGACCCCGGTAATCTATGCATGGACGAAGAGAACCGTCCTTCTTGCCGACAAAGAAGAATCCCGGCTCCTGCGGGGAAGACGACGGTCTAATTATCCCGGAGGCAAGAGAGTCATTAATGTAGTCCTCCATGGCCTTTCTTTCCGGGGCTGACAGTGAATACAGACGACCCTTGGGAGGTGCTGTGCCAGGCAGGAGATCAATCGCGCAGTCATAGGGTCTGTGTGGGGGTAGAGATGTCGCCTTGGATTTGTTGAACACCTCTTTCAGGCTGTGGTAACAGGCCGGAACATTGGATATGTCGGAGGTAGCGCTAGATCCTTCCCGGTGAACGGGCAGGGTGGCCCCCCCTTAAACAGGTCTGGTGACAACTCCTTCCCCACTCACGGACTGTTCCTGTCTCCCAGTCGATGTGGGGGTTGTGCTGACGGAGCCACGGGTATCCAAGAATGAGTGGTTGGCCAGGTGAGTGTAGGAGGTGAAACTGGATGGACTCCTGGTGGTTTCCTGACAGCAGGATTGTCACAGGGGCGGAGATAATGAGTGACAGTGCCAAGATGATGCCCATCCAGGGCTCGTGCAGGAATGGGTTGTGTCAGTTGATGATGGTTCACGCCCAGTTGCTGTGCAAGCTCAGGGTCCATGATGTTTGCTTCGGCTCCGGAATCCACAAGGGCGGCCAATGTATGAGTCTTGTCAGAAAGCTGAAGGCGGAGATGAAGCAGGGTCTTTCGGATGGAGGGAGACTGAAGGCTTGTTGAGCTCACCCGGATCTCCCCTACACCTGGTGAGCTACGGCTTTTGCCGGACAAGTAGCGACACGGTGATTCTCGCCACCACAGTAGAGGCAAAGGTTGGAGCTTAGACGGCGCCGACGCTCCTCGGGAGTCAGAGAGGCACGGCCAATCTCCATGGGCTCAGGCTGATTGAGTTGGCTATGGGACTTGACAGGCAGGGGCTGGACAGAAGCGGTATCGACCCGAGTACGGATGGCAGGTTGACTGAGACGGCCCTTCTCCCTCCTCCGGGTCTGTATACGGCGGTCAATGCGAACGGCAAGGTCAATGGCGGCATCAAGCGTTGAGGGCGGGTCATGGGAAACAAGCTCGTCCTTGATATAGTCCGCCAGGCTATGGAGGAAGGCTTGCACCAGTGCCTCTGGGTTAAACGAGCTGTGACTGGCCAGGGTACGAAAGTCAATGGAGAAGTCTGCCACTGTCCGATTGCCCTGACGGATGGTGAGCAGAGCTTGTGACGCTTCGGCTGTTGGCGAGCCTAGGTCAAAGACCTTTAACATCTCCTCCTCAAAGGCACTGAAGGAGGCACAGGCTGGGGGTTTGCCGGTCGAATTCCGCCGTTCCCCACAACCGAGCTCGACCGGTGAGATGTGTGATGACATACCCCACCTTGGCTCCCTCTGTTGAGAAAGTCCTGGGCTGTAGTGCAAACTGGATTCGGCAGCTGCTCAAGAATGGTCTTACTTGCTTCTGGTTGCCATCAAAACGTTCCGGGTTCCCAATCCTTGGTTCAGGAGCGTGGGGATCTGGTGGCAGCACTGCCGGGCCTGCAGCATTGGGACCTCCAGCGGAGGGATGAAGGAGTATCGGTGGTACAGGAACAAAAGGACCAGGGGGGTGCAGGTGGAGTAGCCGGGCTTGAGAGTAGTTGCAGGGCTTGGGCTAGCTGTTGTTGCTGCAGTTGGAACTGTTGTTGCTGCTGGTTGAATAGCTGGAGAAGGGAAGCGATGTCGCCAGCCATCCGATTTATGTCTCCCTCAGAGCGTTCCAGTCGCTGTAGGGCAGTCCTCTCTGGCTCTTCCTCCATCGTGGTCAGGGAGTGCGCTGGGTCCATGATGGTCAGATCGTTCTGTCACGAACAGAAGAGGACCCAAGAGCGCAAGTTCAAATTCAGAGTTCTTTATTCAAGGTTACAGGCGGGAAGAGGAGTCCCAGGGGTGTCAGGGGTCTTTCAGGGTCCTCCTGTGGGTACCTGTGCTCCGGGGGTCACCAAATGTCCGGGGTGTCCAGTCCAAGTGCTTAGTGTGTGTGTTCCCCAGTGATGGAGCGGCGTATCGGGCTGAGGGTGGTGAAACGTCTGGGCACGCTCATCTGGTGGTCGGAGACCTGGGGGACACACACACACAACAGCAATATGAATGGCAGGCAGAAGTACAGATCAGGGCTGGGCAAATATCGTGGTGAGAGACAGAAGGCAGAAACGAGTTACCGGAGGGGCTGAAGATCGGAGAGTAGTCGAGGTCCAGAAGGCAGGTTGGGATAGACGGGGCAGTAGAACAAGGAGGCAGTCAAGAAAGGATCGGTATCACAAACAGGAGTCAGAGCGCAGACAGGCAGGTTACTGGTCCGGGTTTGAAGACGATCTGACAGGGCTTGGCTGAAAACCAGGGCTTGATATACTGGGAGAGGTAGTGGGGAAATGCAGTTCAGCTGGCAGAGTAATTAGAACAGAGTGAGGCAAGGTGAGGATGGTGAGTGGGAAATGCAGTGCAGCTGGCCAGGTAACAAGAGCAGAGCAGGGCAGGTGGAGCTAGTTAGGCTGAGTAGAGAGAGGGAGGTGAGCAGAGTGGAAGATAATTGAATGCAATTAATGTTGCTACCAGGGAGAGAGAGTGCTCATGACAGTGATATCTCAAGATATCCCAAAACAACCCCCATAGACAGGAGCTAAGTGTATATCTAAGTGATAGGACAAATATTATCCACAACAGCACACACATGCACCGCTGTTGTTCAAATTAATTCCAGTCTCTTGCATTATTGATGTAGTTCATTAAAGAGAGATGAATTGCCTATTGGCAGTTGAGTCGCATAGAGACAGTGGGGCTGTAGCAGAACGCTGCTGACAATGCAGTAGTGGATGGTAGCTGGCTCTCTTCTGTCACAATGAGGGATATCACACCCCAAGTCATGGTACACCACCTCGCTGAGGTATAGCCCCACCATCCCCTCAACCTCAACATACACAATGGAGACCAGCTTTTCACTAATGACATTTGAGACAGAACATTTTGATGAATGATTTTAAGCAATTGAAATGTCTACAGTCTACACTGGCAAGGTCAGGATATAATATAAATTGTTTAGACTTTAGTACACAATGTGTTTTGGGAGATTGTGAGAAGATCCACACCCTAATCATCAGGGGTTGCCATCTCTGTTTTGACATGTATTTGGGTTGGCTGCACCGTGGTTCCCTTTGTGAATATCTGACATGTGTGAGGCTGTGAGCCGTGATAAGCACTAAGTCAGGGGAGAGACATTCTGACATATGTTTTCCAGAAGGGTGAAATCAATCAGGCACAAGATCCATGGCTGAAATATAGCCCAGTTGATTTAGTGTGGATCTGTTTGTAAAGAACCCCACTGTTGATCATGGTCAGCATGCCTTGAAGGGACTAAGTGTTTGACGATGTGTCAGTCTATAAAGTGGAACCAAAGTCCAATGTACTGTAAATACTGAAATGCCTGAGGGTGGTACCAAAGTTATTTTGTACCATTTCACATTGATTGAGTGATAAAACAGTTATTGCAGATTCCTTTCCTTTTTCACCTGTCTTGACTTAAGGTATGTTTTACATTGACCTAGATAATATTATAATGTCTTTGCATTCATGACGCATCCCTCTCTTTGTTCCACTATGAACAAAATGGATAAAGGTGTATCTAATGTTAGTTGGCTTCCCTCCAGGCCTCTAGTTTTACATCAGGACCTCTGCTGCCCAGGACACATACAGTACTCTGAATAGAACACCAGCCAAGGGTATCCCAAACTTCAAAAGCCCATCATGAATTCTACGCACATACACTACCATTCAAAAGTTTGCGATCACTTAGAAATTTCCTTGTTTTTGAAAGAAAAGCAATTTTTTGTCCATTAAAATAACATCAAATTGATCAGAAATACAGTGTAGACATTGTTAATGTTATACATGGCTATTATAGCTGGAAACGGCTGATTTTTTATGTAATATCTACATAGGCATACAGAGGCTCATTATCAGCAACCATCAGTCCTGTGTTCCAATGGCACGTTGTGTTTTCTAATCCAAGTTTATCATTTTAAAAGGCTAATTGATCATTAGAAAACCCTTTTGCAATTATGTTAGCACAGCTGAAAACTGTTGTGCTGATTAAAGAAGCAATAAAACTGGCCTTCTTGAGACTAGTTGAGTATCTGGAGCATCAGCAATTGTGGGTTAGATTACAGGCTCAAAATGGCCAGAAACAAATAACTTTCTTCTGAAACTCTTCAGTCTATTCTTCTGTGAAGGGAGTAGTACACAGCGTTGTATGAGATCTTCAGTTTCTTGGCAATTTCTCTTCAGAACAAGAATTGACTGACGAGTTTCAGAAGAAAGTCTCTGGCCATTTTGAGCCTGTAATCGAACCCACAATTGCTGATGCTCCAGATACTCAACTAGTCTCAAGAAGGCCAGTTTTATTGCTTCTTTAATCAGCACAACAGTTTTCAGCTGTGCTAACATAATTGCAAAAGGGTTTTCTAATGATCAATTAGCCTTTTAAAATGATAAACTTGGATTAGCAAACACAACGTGCCATTGGAACACAGGACTGATGGTTGCTGATAATGGGCCTCTGTACGCCTATGTAGATATTCCATTAAAAATCAGCCGTTTCCAGCTACAATAGCCATTTACAACATTAACAATGTCTACACTGTATTTCTGATCAATTTGATTATTATTTTAATGGACAAAAAAATTGCTTTTCTTTCGAAAACAGGGAAATGTCTAAGTGACCCCAAACTTTTGAACGGTAGTGTAAAAGCTGATGGCATTGCTCCAGAGGCTCAATATATTTTAAACCCCCTCTTCTCAGTCAAGATGACTAATGCGGATCTCATCTGAGCCATAACCTTTATCACAATGATCTCTCTCCCTCTCTCTCTCCCTCCCAGCACGCAGTCATAAATCACTGATGACTCCTGACTCCTGCCCTTCAGCCTGCGTAATCGGCCCCTATGCTATAATGCTCTGGCCGGGCGATTTCATGATGCTCACTACAATAACACATCAAATAAAATTGAAATAAAACCATTATCCCAATGGGATAAAAAAAAAGTAGAAAGAAGTTCAGTCTGATGGGGTTTTAACTGTAGCTCTGCATGTTCCTGACTCCTGTTTAACTGTAGCTCTGCATGTTCCTGTCTCCTGTTTAACAGTAGCTCTGCATGTTCCTGTCTCCTGTTTAACTGTAGCTCTGGCATGCTCCTGTCTCCTGTTTAACAGTAGCTCTGCATGCTCCTGTCTCCCTGTTTAACAGTAGCGCTGCATGTTCCTGACTCCTGTTTAACTGTAGCTCTGGCATGCTCCTGTCTCCTGTTTAACAGTAGCTCTGCATGCTCCTGTCTCCTGTTTAACAGTAGCTCTTCATGTTCCTGACTCCTGTTTAACTGTAGCTCTGGCATGCTCCTGTCTCCTGTTTAACAGTGGCTCTGCATGCTCCTGTCTCCCTGTTTAACAGTAGCTCTGCATGTTCCTGTCTCCTGTTTAACAGTAGCTCTGCATGTTCTTGTCTCCTGTTTAACTGTAGCTCTGGCATGCTCCTGTCTCCTGTTTAACAGTAGCTCTGCATGCTCCTGTCTCCTGTTTAACAGTAGCTCTGCATGTTCCTGACTCCTGTTTAACTGTAGCTCTGGCATGCTCCTGTCTCCTGTTTAACTGTAGCTCTGGCATGTTCCTGACTCCTGTTTAACTGTAGCTCTGGCATGCTCCTGTCTCCTGTTTAACTGTAGCTCTGCATGTTCCTGTCTCCTGTTTAACTGTAGCTCTGGCATGTTCCTGACTCCTGTTTAACTGTAGCTCTGGCATGCTCCTGTCTCCTGTTTAACTGTAGCTCTGCATGTTCCTGTCTCCTGTTTAACTGTAGCTCTGGCATGCTCCTGTCTCCTGTTTAACTGTAGCTCTGCATGTTCCTGACTCCTGTTTAACTGTAGCTCTGCATGCTCCTGTCTCCTGTTTATAATAATAATAATAATAATAATATGCCATTTAGCAGATGCTTTTATCCAAAGCGATTTACAGTCATGTGTGCATACATTTTTACGGAAGTTTAACTGTAGCTCTGGCATGCTCCTGTCTCCTGTTTAACTGTAGCTCTGCATGTTCCTGTCTCCTGTTTAACTGTAGCTCTGCATGTTCCTGACTCCTGTTTAACTGTAGCTCTGGCATGATCCTGTCTCCTGTTTAACTGTAGCTCTGCATGTTCCTGACTCCTGTTTAACTGTAGCTCTGCATGCTCCTGTCTCCTGTTTAACAGTAGCTCTGCATGTTCCTGTCTCCTGTTTAACTGTAGCTCTAAATGCTCCTGTCTCCTCTTTAACTGTAGCTCTGGCATCCTCCTGTCTCCTGTTTAACTGTAGCTCTGCATGTTCCTGTCTCCTGTTTAACTGTAGCTCTGCATGTTCCTGTCTCCTGTTTAACTGTAGCTCTGGCATGCTCCTGTCTCCTGTTTAACTGTAGCTCTGGCATGTTCCTGACTCCTGTTAACTGTAGCTCTGGCATGCTCCTGTCTCCTGTTTAACTGTAGCTCTGCATGTTCCTGTCTCCTGTTTAACAGTAGCTCTGCATGTTCCTGTCTCCTGTTTAACTGTAGCTCTGGCATGCTCCTATCTCCTGTTTAACAGTAGCTCTGCATGCTCATGTCTCCTGTTTAACAGTAGCTCTGCATGTTCCTGTCTCCTGTTTAACTGTAGCTCTGCATGTTCCTGACTCCTGTTTAACTGTAGCTCTGGCATGATCCTGTCTCCTGTTTAACTGTAGCTCTGCATGCTCCTGTCTCCTGTTTAACAGTAGCTCTGCATGTTCCTGTCTCCTGTTTAACTGTAGCTCTGCATGCTCCTGTCTCCTCTTTAACTGTAGCTCTGGCGTGCTCCTGTCTCCTGTTTAACTGTAGCTCTGGCATGCTCCTGTCTGCTGTTTAACTGTAGCTCTGCATGTTCCTGACTCCTGTTTAATTGTAGCTCTGCATACTCCTGTCTCCTGTTTAACTGTAGCTCTGCATGCTCCTGTCTCCTCTTTAACTGTAGCTCTGGCATGCTCCTGTCTCCTGTTTAACTGTAGCTCTGGCATGCTCCTGTCTCCTGTTTAACTGTAGCTCTGGCATGCTCCTGTCTCCTGTTTAATTGTAGCTCTGCATACTCCTGTCTCCTGTTTAACTGTAGCTCTGCATGCTCCTGTCTCCTGTTTAACTGTAGCTCTGGCATGCTCCTGTCTCCTGTTTAACTGTAGCTCTGCATGTTTGTTTCTGTCTCCTGTTTAACTGTAGCTCTGCATGCTCCTGTCTCCTGTTCAGGCTGGTTGTTGTGTGCCTGGCTGCACGTGACTGTGGTTTGACGCAAGGGGCTCTGACGGTGGGCTGATGAAGTCCATTCAGTCATTGTGAACCATAAAGCTTCCACTGCACTGTGGAGGAGAGTACAGACCAGAGTGGGATCATCTTGTAACTCAGGGAACGTGAGGTGAAGTGGTGATCAGTAATCCAATCACAGAGACAGGGATTGGGAATGAGCAGAGGACTGTGGAGGGAACAATGTGCGTCATACATCTGCAGCTTTGCTTTGACAGCATCTGGAGGGGGGAGTGGGGGGGTCAGGTAATCAAGCTACACCCCATTGGTCTCTGGTGAATTAATGATACTGTGTCAGTCAATGACGTGTGTCTACCATCGTGTACAGTACATGAACATCATTGTGACAGGGTTGTTTCTGCAAACAGTATGGCAGCTGTAAGCGGAGGAGGAGAGCAGTCGTGTTGAATATAAACTGCTTACTTTACATGTCAAGTGTTGTAAGTTAATAGTTCCAGGTTGATGGTCCCAACATCTGCTCTAAATTACAGTAGAGGATAGTGAGCAGCAGAGGGATAGAGAGCAGCAGAGGGATAGAGAGCAGTAGAGGATAGAGAGCAGTAGAGCAGTAGAGGATAGGGAGCAGTAGAGGGATAGAGAGCAGTAGAAGATAGAGAGCAGTAGATGATAGAGAGCAGTAGAGGATAGAGAGCAGTAGAGGGATAGAGAGCAGTAGAGGATATAGAGCAGTAGAGGATATAGAGCAGTAGAGGGATAGTGAGCAGTAGAGGATATAGAGCAGTAGAGGATAGAGAGCAGTATAGGGATAGAGAGCAGTAGAGGATAGAGAGCAGTAGAGAATAGAGAGCAGTAGATGGATAGAGAGCAGTAGAGGATATAGAGCAGTAGAGGATAGAGAGCAGTACAGGGATAGAGAGCAATAGAGGATAGAGAGCAGTAGAGGATAGAGAGCAGTAGAGGATAGAGAGCAGTAGATGATAGAGAGCAGTAGAGGGATAGAGAGCAGTAGAGGATAGAGAGCAGTAGAGGATAGAGAGCAGTAGAGGATAGAGAGCAGCAGAGGGATAGAGAGCAGTAGATGATAGAGAGCAGTAGAGGATAGAGAGCAGTAGAGTGATAGAGAGCAGTAGAGGGATAGAGAGCAGTAGAGGATAGAGAGCAGTAGAGGATGGAGAGCAGTAGAGGGATAGAGAGCAGTAGAGGATAGAGAGCAGTAGAGGATAGAGAGCAGTAGAGGATAGAGAGCAGTAGAGGGATAGAGAGCAGTAGAGGGATAGAGAGCAGTAGAGGATAGAGAGCAGTAGAGGATAGAGAGCAGTAGAGGATAGAGAGCAGTAGAGGGATAGAGAGCAGTAGAGGATAGAGAGCAGTAGATGATAGAGAGCAGTAGAGGGATAGATAGCAGTAGAGGATAGAGAGCAGAAGAGGATAGAGAGCAGTAGAGGATAGAGAGCAGTAGAGGGATAGAGAGCAGTAGAGGATAGAGAGCAGTAGATGATAGAGAGCAGTAGAGGGATAGATAGCAGTAGAGGATAGAGAGCAGAAGAGGATAGAGAGCAGTAGAGGATAGAGAGCAGTAGAGGATAGAGAGCAGCAGAGGGATAGAGAGCAGTAGATGATAGAGAGCAGTAGAGGATAGAGAGCAGCAGAGGGATAGAGAGCAGTAGAGGGATAGAGAGCAGTAGAGGATAGAGAGCAGTAGAGGATAGAGAGCAGTAGAGGATAGAGAGCAGCAGAGGGATAGAGAGCAGTAGAGGATAGAGAGCAGTAGAGGGATAGAGAGCAGTAGAGGATAGAGAGCAGTAGAGGATAGAGTGCAGTAGAGGATAGAGAGCAGCAGAGGGATAGAGAGCAGTAGAGGATAGAGAGCAGTAGAGGATAGAGAGCAGTAGAGGATAGAGAGCAGTATAGGGATAGAGAGCAGTATAGGGATAGAGAGCAGTAAAGGGATAGGGAGCAGTAGAGGATAGAGAGCAGTAGAGGATAGAGAGCAGTAGATGATAGAGAGCAGTAGAGGATAGAGAGCAGTAGAGGATAGAGAGCAGTAGAAGGATATAGAGAGCAGTAGAGGATAGAGAGCAGTAGAGGATAGAGAGCAGTAGAGGATAGAGAGCAGTAGAGCGATAGAGAGCAGTAGAGGATAGAGAGCAGTAGAGGATAGAGAGCAGTAGAAGGATATAGAGAGCAGTAGAGGATAGAGAGCAGTAGAGGATAGAGAGCAGTAGAGGATAGAGAGCAGTAGAGGATAGAGAGCAGTAGAGGGATAGAGAGCAGTAGAGGATAGAGAGCAGTAGAGGATAGAGAGCAGTAGAGGATAGAGAGCAGTAGAGGGATAGAGAGCAGTAGAGGATATAGAGCAGTAGAGGATAGAGAGCAGTAGAGGATAGAGAGCAGTAGAGGATAGAGAGCAGTAGAGGATAGAGAGCAGTAGAGGGATAGAGAGCAGTAGAGGATAGAGAGCAGTAGAGGATAGAGAGCAGTAGAGGATAGAGAGCAGTAGAGGATAGAGAGCAGTAGAGGGATAGAGAGCAGTAGAGGATATAGAGCAGTAGATGATAGAGAGCAGTAGAGGATAGAGAGCAGTAGAGGATAGAGAGTAGTAGAGGATAGAGAGTAGTAGAGGATAGAGAGTAGTAGAGGATAGAGAGCAGTAGAGGATAGAGAGCAGTAGAGGATATAGAGCAGTAGAGGATAGAGAGCAGTAGAGGATAGAGAGTAGTAGAGGATAGAGAGTAGTAGAGGATAGAGAGTAGTAGAGGATAGAGAGTAGTAGAGGATAGAGAGTAGTAGAGGATAGAGAGTAGTAGAGGATAGAGAGCAGTAGAGGATAGAGAGCAGTAGAGGATAGAGAGTAGTAGAGGATAGAGAGTAGTAGAGGATAGAGAGTAGTAGAGGATAGAGAGTAGTACTGGGATTCCATCTATTCCAGAACGGGCTGCCTGATGGGAACTTGTTCCTAGATCTACTGTCATACATTTGTCACTTTCCCTAATTGTTCCTGAATAACATTGATCATTTGAGTACATTTGAGTTGACAGAGATCACAGGTTCAAATTCAAACTGTAAGTGAAAATGTTATTTTCCCTCAAGGAACTGATCGTTGTTGCATAGCATCTTTTGACATTTTTACACCCATTTCAACTAAAGTAAATTGTGTTTGCTTCAAATGTAGTGATGTTATACCCCGCTGGCTCCATCGACCTGCTTAGTCTGTCACTTTCTAGGCACCAGTTAGTGGTAGCTGTTGAAGAGCCAGGTCCAGTTTTGGGATGTTCAGTATATTAGATCCAGAGGGGGCATAGGTGGTGGTGATGGTGGTAGGATTAACCTGATTTTGCCTCATCACCCCATGTATTCATTCAGAGAACAGCAGCAGCTCTAATCCCAGCCATCCCTGAACATGTCCCACCATCTGTCCATCCATCCGCTGTCTGGCCACACCGCCTCGCACCCGCCACCCTGACTCGCTCTCACACTTCCCATCACGTCACCTGGCTTGAAACCGAACTGGAAAATAGTGGAGGTGATTTATGCACACAGAGCGCAGGCAGGCAGGCTGTGAATCTGAATCTGTGGAGCCGGGGACCCAGGGAGTAGGGAAGTTCAGTAATTGTCACACCTTTGGAGGAAAATGCAGACTGCCAGGTACAGTGGGGGAAAAAAGTATTTAGTCAGCCACCAATTGTGCAAGTTCTCCCACTTAAAAAGATGAGAGAGGCCTGTAATTTTCATCATAGGTACACGTCAACTATGACAGACAAAATGAGAAAAAAAATCCAGAAAATCACATTGTAGGATTTTTTATGAATTTATTTGCAAATTATGGTGGAAAATAAGTATTTGGTCAATAACAAAAGTTTCTCAATACTTTGTTATATACCCTTTGTTGGCAATGACACAGGTCAAACGTTTTCTGTAAGTCTTCACAAGGTTTTCACACACTGTTGCTGGTATTTTGGCCCATTCCTCCATGCAGATCTCCTCTAGAGCAGTGATGTTTTGGGGCTGTCGCTGGACAACACGGACATTCAACTCCCTCCAAAGATTTTCTATGGGGTTGACATCTGGAGACTGGCTAGGCCACTCCAGGACCTTGAAATGCTTCTTACGAAGCCACTTCTTCGTTGCCCGGGCAGTGTGTTTGGGATCATTGTCATGCTGAAAGACCCAGCTACGGTTCATCTTCAATGCCCTTGCTGATGGAAGGAGGTTTTCACTCAAAATCTCACGATACATGGCCCCATTCATTCTTTCCTTTACACGGATCAGTCGTCCTGGTCCCTTTGCAGAAAAACAGCCCCAAAGCATGATGTTTCCACCCCCATGCTTCACAGTAGGTATGGTGTTCTTTGGATGCAACTCAGCATTCTTTGTCCTCCAAACACGACGAGTTGAGTTTTGACCAAAAAGTTCTATTTTGGTTTCATCTGACCATATGACATTCTCCCAATCCTCTTCTGGATCATCCAAATGCACTCTAGCAAACTTCAGACGGGCCTGGACATGTACTGGCTTAAGCAGGGGGGACACGTCTTGCACTGCAGGATTTGAGTCCCTGGCGGCGTAGTGTGTTACTGATGGTAGTCTTTGTTACTTTGGTCCCAGCTCTCTGCAGGTCATTCACTAGGTCCCCCCGTGTGGTTCTGGGATTTTTGCTCACCGTTCTTGTGATCATTTTGACCCCACGGGGTGAGGTCTTGCATGGAGCCCCAGATCGAGGAAGATTATCAGTGGTCTTGTATGTCTTCCATTTCCTAATAATTGCTCCCACAGTTGATTTCTTCAAACCAAGCTGCTTACCTATTGCAGATTCAGTCTTCCCAGCCTGGTGCAGGTCTACAATTGTGTTTCTGGTGTCCTTTGACAGCTCTTTGGTCTTGGCCATAGTGGAGTTTGGAGTGTGACTGTTTGAGGTTGTGGACAGGTGTCTTTTATACTGATAACAAGTTCAAACAGGTGCCATTAATACAGGTAACGAGTGGAGGACAGAGGAGCCTCTTAAAGAAGAAGTTACAGGTCTGTGAGAGCCAGAAATCTTGCTTGTTTGTAGGTGACCAAATACTTATTTTCCACCATAATTTGCAAATAAATTCATAAAAAATCCTACAATGTGATTTTCTGGATTTTTTTTCCTCAACTTGTCTGTCATAGTTGACGTGTACCTATGATGAAAATTACAGGCCTCTCTCATCTTTTTAAGTGGGAGAACTTGCACAATTGGTGGCTGACTAAATATTTTTTTCTCCACTGTATCTCACTATTTTGAGCGTGGGCTGTAATGAAAGGAATGGAGACAATCTGGAGAGGAGGCCACTGTCTGGATAGATAGGGATGGAGGGAGGGAACATAACATGGTCTGGGTCCTACCACCACTACCTTTCTCCTGAAGACCTCGACTGAGTTGGGTCATAAATATTTATATGTCCAATGATATTTGCAATTCACTACTGCACAGTGTAGAGAGCACCTTGTTGAATATCTAGTATTGTATTGCCTATGTATCCTGCCAAATCATGCCACCACCCTGATCCATCACCCTCATCAGAAGGTAGAAATGGAGGTTACATTTCTGTGTTACCCTTTAGGCCCATACATCAGGATTATGACATTTAAGAAAACCAGAATGACAGTGAGCACAAATAGTAAATGGCATCCGCTGAAATTGAAATCCCATTCATTATTACTGGTATGAGATTATCAACCCCCACCCCTATCCTTATGTAGAGCATCCCCTCTTCCCATCCCACCCCCAGCCCTCTCTTGTCCTGATGGCTTTGAACCTGAAGCCACGTTGATGTGCCCCAGCCTGTCAGTGACACCCTCCCTTCCTCCCTCCCTCCTTCCTTCCTTCCTTCCTTCCCTCCTTCCCGCTGCACCAAGCTGCCTCAACCTCTCCATTGTGAAGCCATGAATAAATCAGGCCACTCCAGGCTCTGATAAACTAGGTGTGGTCAGGCAGACGTACAGTATGTCATCCTTACGAGCCAAAGCAGGATGAAAGGAAAGCCATGGTTCAGGCCCAAAGTCTCTGAAGTGGGGTACGTTCTACCTGGAGGCATCAAGAGAGGATGTGTGACACCGCTGACTGAACCTTGGCAGCATAACAGAAAGACTCAATGAGTCACATGGATGCCATGCTATTCATGGATGGTGTGATGTTGAAATTCTCACAACAATGTAGGTTTTTGCTGTAGCTTATAGTGACCAATACCTGACACACACACACACACACATATACATCCTTCTGGTTTAAATTTTCACTCCCAGATGGAAGCGGAGACATCAGGTGACATTCTGTTGTCACGTCACTTTCAAACACACATCCATCATCTCCCCCGAGGCTGTCACATTAGAAGAGAGCTAAACAGGTGGTGCCAACAGGTGCCAACCATCAGGTGCCAAGGTGCCAGTGGGGGAAAGATTGAGGTCATATTTGTTTAATTGCCTCTGTGGTCGTGGCAGGTGGAGTTACCTTGATGTATTACAGTCCTGATCCGGGAGAGAATTCTGTTACTCAGCGATGTGATGTAATTTGTGGTAATAGGCAATTAAACCAAGCTGCAAAGTCACTGAAATGATTGGACAAAATTACTATTGGAAATGAGTTTATTATAATGGTTTGGCAGGGATGTTTGATGTTCTCACCTTTCAGCTCACAGGATATAGGCGGACAGTAAACAACAGCACTGATAGTTTTGTCATAAACTTGACAAAGTGATTTTCAGTAATGGAGGTATAGCCTTAATAAATATATGACATAAAAAAAAACTGTTAAGTAGTCAAATCTGTTACATGTATTTGATCATGAAGACTAGGTGATCCATGCACAACACCAGCCTGTACGACCCTGTAGGATCAGAGCCTTTGACAAAAACACCTAGTGTTATAATATTCCACTTCTGTAACATGCTTCCTGTCCTGGTATATTCACCCATTTGTTTTTGAGTTCAATACTTTTGAAACTAATATGGAGTTTTCCCACTGTATTGATCCATGCAGGGCCCCATTATGGGTGTGTGAGAGGCGGTTTAATATAGCTTTACAGATCTCTCTTCCAGCCATCTTTCACAACCTCTTTGTTCTTCAAGAGCCATGATTCATCCTCATGCCCATGCTTTCTCTGCAGCAGCTATTCTAACAGAAGCCTGTGAAGACTAGGGGGAGTTGGAGACAGGGATGAGTGGTCTTTATGGGACTGAATCATACACAACTCATCAAAGGCCTCCACTGTAGATGTAATGATGAGTAAATGGAAGAGTGGAGGGGTGGCATAATTAGATGGTAAGATGATGGTAAGATCATTCAGAGACCATGCAGGCTTTCGAGAGGGGAAGAGATGTTTAAAATCCTTAAGTCACATCTTGTGTCACAGGCTTCCTGCAATGAACAGGGATTAACACGTTTGCTGTTAACTAAATGACTGAGGAGACAGAGAGAGCGACATCTTGAACATCTTGTTCACTTAAGGACCATGTATTTTATGTATTTTCTGTGCAAAAGGAAACAACAGTGCCTACTGCAGAGCAATTTTCTCTTGGCTCTTTACTACGTTTAATGTTGTGGTTGCGGAAACAGGATGCAAACATAATGTCCAGAGGAAACAGCATAATGGAGGTCTGGCTGCTAAAAGCCTAATATGTCCTGTTTCTTTCACAATTTAAATTGGATCCAGTAATTGCCTGAGGCAGCAGATTAGTTTATTCAGAGGAAAGCATTTCTGTGACACCGGGGTCAATAAAGTCCACCAATCACTTCGTTCAATGTGGATTCACCAAATAGTTTGCTTGTCAGTGTGTTGTGCCAGGCTCAACATTTCCATCTCAGTCATAATTCCAATCATTCTTTCTCAGTTTAGTAACACAGTAGTAAACAGTTCACTCATGCTTAGCTCCAGTGTGTTCAATAAGGCTTGATTGTTTTAGTCCCACTATTTACATCTCCATGCTCTGTCATCACAGTAGAGCCCATCACTCCATGTAGGTTTATAATGATACTCAGTGTCCATTGTATAAGAAACCTGATCACCATCCACCACATGAATGGCCTCATAGTGTTTCTGTGTGGAGAGGGATAGCAGTCTGCAGTACGGCGGCAGCACTCTGGGCTTTTACCACTGAGGCTGCTCACACAGCCCCCCACTGGGCACAGACGTCAATTCAACGTCTATTCCACGTTGGTTCAACATCATTTCACTGAAATTATGTGGAAACAACGTTGATTCAACCAGTGTGTGCCCAGTTGGCAGGCATTAAAACACCACATTATCAACATCGCAATATCTCCCGCTTAAGATAGCTTGTGCCCATTTGCACCGCCACTAACCACCAATCCATACCCCTACAAAAGCTCACTCAAACCAGATTGCATGGTTCCACCCTCTCTCACGCGTTCCAAAGCAGCATCTTTATCCACTGTTATTCCTGCTTTACTTCCCATTGCATTTCTCTTCGCCCTGCGTTTGATTGGTCCGTTGCATAATGCATGAGCGGGAACATTACTAGCGGCCGGAGGCTGCCTCTGTCTCACCTCACTCCTTAATAGATCGTTCAGAAGGCTGCCCTTGCCTCTGGTTTTTCCACCAATGAGCCACAGAGCAGCGGCGTAGGTCAATAACTCAGACCCGAGGCTGGGCCACTGGAGGACGTGTTCCAGGCACTCACCAGCCCCTTGCCCAATTACCATTAATGACTTGTTCAACCTGCCAGCCCATTAGTCATACACTCACAACCCCAGCTGCAATTTCAGACACAATTTGAGCTACGGGCGAATTGTAACTCATTGTTGCTGAGTGCTTCTGTACAGTGGAGTGGAGATGTGGGTTGGGTGCAGATGGTAAAAAAAGGGAGCCCATTTTTAAGGGCAGAATGTTGTGGTGGTTTCCATGTTTCACACTTTCTATGAAGCATTTATGATTTATGTCAGGTAACGCCGGCTGAGTGGGGAACTTGGGAATGTTAATTAAACTAATAAATAGTGACATTGTATTCGTACTACATGAGAGTTCAACTGCAGTGTAAACCAGCTGTCAAATGGCAGTGGGTCATATTCATTGAAATATTCAGAAATCCTTGCTGTATAAGTGTTTATCATGATTCTGAGTTTATCTGACTATGCACTTATAACCAAGGCAATGTGGGGATATCTACTCTCCCTGCCCCACATCCAAGGATCATGTTATGTAGGCTAGTGTGTGTCCGTGTGCAAGTGATTCCAATAAAGGCAGATTCCACGACAGCGTTCCCATCATGTAAACCTAGTTTTAGCTAGTGTCCTTTTCCTGACCCCTTGATGGACGAGACATGTCGTCTGGCAGGTCCATTCCAGTGTTAATCCCCATTTTCAACACACTTTAAACAGTACATCATAGTGAATCATGCATGTGGGAACCATGACATACTGTACGTAGACAAATGCTGTCCATCTGTATGGTTTTCATACAGATTCATTCATTTTCATAATGTTCTTTGATGACTCAACCATGGGTGTGTTATTACGGTACATTGGAAATTATTTATCATTATATCCAACATTTTAGCTTCAAAGTGTTCATTTAAAATGAGGAGGAGAGAGTAATGCTTTGTTATGCACACCATTTTGTTGTTCTGTACACTCATCATATTCCTGCCCCAAAGATAAACTGTGAACCTCAGACAGTTTGTAAGATAATTGAGCCATAGGAGAGTTTTCCATTAGGTTTCGGCGGTAGAGTGAAAAGTGTTTTGCTGGTGCAGCAGCATTGAAGTATAGGAGTCAAGATAGGGACAGAGCCTTCCCTCTTATCCCAAGGACACATTCACACCCTGGCTCCCACAGGCAGACTGGGAAACCACAGTGAGATTCCCTGGGCCCTACAGTGCTTTTATGAGTTTGTATCGGTTTCTTCCGAGGTGTTGTGTCTTGGAGCAGTGCCAAAGTCTTTGATTTGCTCTGGACAAATCCAGGGAGAGAGGCTTGGGAAACGGTTTAATTCTTGGCTTTCCCTTCCACACAGAGGGCTGGCCAGGGAATCCTCCACTATTGATTGTTGTAGGGGGTATGCCAACACCGCCTCTCCTATTACCTAACAGCCTCCCAGGGGACTTGCAGAGCTGCAAAGCGCCTCTAAACAGAGTCTCATCCTATATGGAGTGGCCCTATTTAGAGAACATATAGAACCACTCTAACTAGATGGCTGGCCCAGCCTAGCAGTGGGTTGCTGCCCTCCCCTGGCTGTTGTTTCTGAGAAGATATCGCTCACAAAGATATTCACAGGCTTTTGAGCTCACTGTCAGATTCAGCCAGGTAGGAGACTGTTATGCAGTCTTTTGGAAGTAGACTGTACCTTGGGTATAGATGGACTAGATTTCTGCTTATTCTTAGTAAGAGAGAAAGAAGGTCTCTGCTCCATTGGACTCAGTTGGTGTAGAAATAATGACGTCAATTCGTTATTAATTGACAATTTCATCAATTACTTTACTCATCAATTTGCTCTTGATTAAGTAAGAGTTGGCAAGTTATTGGCAACAGTAGATCACTCATCACTCACTCATCACTAATCACTTATCAGCAGAAATGTTCCTTAAGATGAAGCAACTAACCCTGCCCTTGTCGCACGAGAGGTCAGATTTGTGTAATGTGTAAGGGTTGGTGTGAGGTGTGACCCAGGTGCGGTGCAGGATAGACAGTAGGCAGTAGGCAGAGATGGTGAAACAAGGATCTTTACTGGTGGTCCCGAAGCCAGGATACAAAATAACGGACTTTACGAAAAAGAAAGGTGGAGCAAATAAGACTCCAAAAACAGGCTGACAGCCAAATTACGAAATAGTAACTATGACTGAAATAATAAAGAAACAGGGAGAACACTTCTCAAGTCCCTGTACATACTTCTCCGATCAGACACTGATTATTACTGCAGAGTATAGAGAAACTAGCAGAGAAAACTGAGCAAGGGAACACAGGGAAGTGAGGGCATAAATACACAGGTGAACAGGTAGACACAGGTGACACCAATAGGATCATGATTAGTCCAGACTGTGAGTGAGGAGGTGCCTAAGGTTGTCGGAGGAGGACACCTAGTGGATCGCTAAGGAACTGCGACCCCCTCCTGTAACAGTAATGCCATTGGTGCAATGTCAAGGAGGTCCTTGAATGAGAATTACCAAGGAGGCTTTAGCAAATAATAATGTCAAGGATTGTTCCTTTATTCCAAAATAACCATAAGTAACCGTAAGTGTGCCAAAGACGGTCATGGTCAAATTGAAAAGTGTCCTTGGCCATCCTATTAAGCCCACAGAAGTAGTCTGTTCTTATTAATTAAATCTTGGGCTCATTTAAACATGCCGTCTCAACTCATTCAGTTCAAATATGCAGCCCTTCCAAACCTAGCTGAAAAATAGTTTGCCTCCCCATGTGTGACTGACAGCTTTTGTGCTCTCTTTTTATTTTTCACTGTCTCTTTTCTGCCCCTGTGCATCTCCCTCTCTCCTCTCAGAGCATCCCCATGCAGGCCTTATGTAACCTCAGACAAATCCACAGGCCGTATCCTGAACAGACAGCCGACAGTACACTCTACTGCGTGTCTCTCTCTCTCTCTCTCTCTCTCTCTCTCTCTCTCTCTCTCTCTCTCTCTGCCGGGGTCAAGGGTCATCTATCATCAGCTCCCGTTACCCTCCTCCTCTGTGCTTCCCATGTCAGTGAGTGTTTTCTACCTCCTCCTCCCTCTCTCTTTCCTGGATGACTGCAGTGTGATTGGAGAGGAGAGAGAGAGGTGGAGGAAGGACAGGGGCTTCCCCAGGGAAAACCCCCAAGAGACTCTGCATAGAGCATATGTAATGGATGGTGATGATGGGAGAAGTCTGCACTGCTTTCAAGTTGAAAAAGGGGGAAAGTGAGATGAGCATCTGAGAAGAATCCACCGCCGCTGTGTCAAGAAGAGCTGTGATGAATATAATGGAATGTAAAGCAAACATACTTGATGACGGTCGCTAGTCGATGGTGACTCTGTCTCAACTGACTCGCTCCTGTTCAGCCGTGTGCGTCAACAGAGTGAATGCCGGTTAGAAACAAGGACTCGTGATTCCTTGATGAAAGCGCACCTGCGTCACGAATCAGGCACTTGTCTGACATAATTTCATCACAAGTGATGATGATGTTACACTCTCCCTAAATAGGACACAAGTCATTGAGTGTTTGCTGCTGCTTTGTTGACTGGATCTGTCAATGCCTCGGGAAAGAACGAACAAACCACTAAAGGTACACTTTAATAGTGGACAAATGAGTACACAACCCTGTAACGACTTCATGACCTTGTATAGGCCTTGCTGTATTAATAGCATTACTTCAGGGATTCATGACCATGTAGCTAACCGCCATCTGAAATGCTAATCTGTCTATTTCCATACAGGCTTTGTACCAGAAGAGGAGAGACAAGTCACCTCCAAAGACCTGAGGTAAAAGTGGTGGCTGTGTGTACTGGGCAGTCAAGGTAAGACATGTAAAAAAAGAAAAGGCATGAAAGCACTTCTGATGTCAAGCCTACTTGGACAGTCCACTCTTGTGCCTTTTTTGAAGGAGTGTTATCCCGGGCCGGCCCCTGTGGGAGGTGTGTGTAAGAGTTAGGACTTTTGCCACATCTCTTTACACCGGTGTCTCTCTATACTGGACCAATCAGGGGAGACTGGGGCATCTCACAGTGCATTTTCATACATGACAAAGGACGCAATGTTCTTTTGAGATCGCACCTGAGTCATAATACACCTGAGTCAGAGCCAACGGGGGCTCCCCAAGTGCATTGTGGGAAATCTGAGTTGATGGAGAGGGGGACCCCTTTCTATAATATGTTTCAAACTCATCTGAATTTCTCGAAAGGAGTTCCAGAGCTCAGAGGGAAATGGGAGGAGAGAAAAAACACTGCTCACTGTCGGGGTTAAGCAGCCACCTCTTCACCTCTTCATTTTAACACTGTGATCAAAGCAGGGCTGTTTAACACTGTGAGGGCTGTTTACAGAATCCCCTCACACACATTAGCCAGACCTCGTCTTTAAAGAGAGGAAAAGTAAGCAGAGTGGAGGCCCACTCCATCCCATAAACATTTGAGTCTGTTTGACTGGAAAGGGAGGAAAGAGAGATTGAGAAAAAATATCTCATGTCAATCTTGGCACAGTATTTAGAGGAGCTTTAAAGTTAGCAGTGAGTTTCTCAATGTCTCAAGTGAAGATGGTTCTCATGACCTGTCAACTTTCCCAGAACTCTCCAGGATATCTTGCTGTGGAAATCAGAATACATTTTTTTTTAAAGGATGCTATATTGATTAGAATGTATGAAAGTTAAAAATTGAATGAAGTAACCACAAGCATTAAATTGTTCACCATTAAATATTTTCTCTTAAAGTGACGTTGGTCAAACGTGGTGCCAATCAGTGGTTAAATTGAGCAGGAGCTACACAGAGCCGTGGCTCCTGCACCTTGGGTCAAAGAGAGAGCCAAGCAGAGCCGAGCTCCAGCAACTTACGGTTCCAAAAAGCAGTAGCATAGAAAGTCGGATAAAAGTATTTACCCTAACCATTACCCTAACCCGAATCTTGGCATAACCCTAACGGTAGACTTATGTTCAACCCTGGCTCAATCCGTAGCCTAACCCCTCCAAATAAGGGCTCCCCCACCTCCGAATTCCCTATTTAACCCCTGGTGCAATGGGTGAAATTGGTGCTAACTTTTTAAAAAGTATTACAAAAACTTTTGCTCCACTTTGCAGTGGAAACACAAGCGTCAGTCATGTTACCCAGATATGTCCCGTGTGCTCTTTCCTGTTTCTAAAATAGACACAATCAAAGCCTTTCTCCTCTCTCTGTTGGTATGAGTCAACTCATTCAATGTTCTGTGGTGAATCATAGTAATTATTAGGAATGTAATGTGAGTTTTTTTATACCCAATCTAAATAATCAAGACGTAAACAATTGGATTGATCCTACCAAGCCTATAGGGTCGTGTCTCTGACACGTCTGTGTTTTCTGCTGATACTAGTCTCCTCAAGGACATGAAATAACTGTTGTTGTTTGTGTGTGCGACGCGTGCGTACCTGTGTGTGTCGGCCTGTCTGAGTGTTGGATTGTGTCCTGACTCCTGATGTGTATGTTTGTACACTAGCGTGCCAATTTCTGAGTTTTATTCATTCCAAACAAAGACGTTTTGGCATTCTCTAATTAGCTATTGTCTTGTTTCTCTAACAATTTAATTTCTTCAGTACATACAGTTGAAGTCGGAAGTTTACATACACTTACGTTGGAGTCATTAAAACTTGTTTTTCAACCACTCCACAAATTTATTGCTAACAAACTATAGTTTTGGGAAGTCGGTTAGGACATCTACTTTGTGCCTGACACAAGTAATTTTTCCAACAATTGTTTACATACAGATTATTTCACTTATAATTCACTGTATTACAATTCCAGTGGGTCACTAAGTTGATTGTGCCTTTAAACAGCTTGGAAAATTCCAGAAAATCATGTCATGGCTTTAGAAGCTTCCGAGAGGCTAATTTACATCATTTGAGTCAATTGGAGGTGTACCTGTGGATGTATTTCAAGGCCTACCTTCAAACTCAGTGCCTCTTTGCTTGAAATCATGGGAAAATCTAAAGAAATCAGCCAAGACCTCAGAAAGAAAATTGTAGACCTCCACAAGTCTGGTTCATCCCTGGGAGTCATTTCCAAATGCCTGAAGGTACCACGTTCATCTGTACAAACAATAGTACGCAAGTATAAACACCATGGGACCACATAGCCGTCATACCGCTCAGGAAGGAGACGCGTTCTGTCTCCTAGAGATGAACGTACTTTGGTGCGAAAAGTGCAAATCAATCCCAGACCAACAGCAAAGGACCTTGTGAAGATGCTGGAGGAAACAGGTACAAAAGTATCTATATCCACAGTAAAACGAGTCCTATATTGACATAACCCGAAAGGCCGCTCTGCAAGGAAGAAACCACTGCTCCAAAACCGCCATAAAAAAGCCAGACTACGCTTTGCAACTGCACATGGGGACAAAGATCGTACTTTTTGGAGAAATGTCCTCTGGTCTGATGAAACAAAAATAGAACTGTTTGGCCATATTGACCATCGTTATGTTTGGAGGAAAAAGGGGGGTATTGCAAGCCGAAGAACAACATCCCAACCGTGAAGCACGGGGGTAGCAGCATCATGCTGTGGGGGTGCTTTGCTGCAGGAGGGACTGGTGCACTTCACAAAATAGATGGCATCATGAGGAAGGAAAATTATGTGGATATATTGAAGCAGCATCTCAAGACATCAGTCAGGAAGTTAAAGCTTGGTCGCAAATGGGTCTTCCAAATGGACAATGACCCCAAGCATACTTCCAAAGTTATTGGAGTGGCCATCACAAAGCCCTGACCTCAATCCTATAGAAAATGTGTGGGCAGAACTGAAAAAGTGTTTGCGAGCAAGGAAGCCTACAAACCTGACTCAATTACATCAGCTCTGTCAGGAGGAATGGGCCAAAATTCACCCAACTTATCGTGGGAAGCTTGTGGAAGGCTACCCGAAACGTTTGACCAAAGTTAAACAATTTAAAGGCAATGCTACCAAATACTAATTGAGTGTATGTAAACTTCTGACCCACTGGGAATGTGATGAAAGAAATAAAAGCAGAAAATAAATCATTCTCTCTACTATTATTCTGACATTTCACATTCTTAAAATAAAGTGGTGATCCTAACTGACCTAAGGCAGGGAATTTTTGCTAGGATTAAATGTCAGGAGTTTCAATATATTTGGCTAAGGTGACTTCAACTGTAAGGATCAATTCTGTCCAGTCTGACTTTTTTCAAACTCCTTAGAGAGTAACAAGCACAACACTAATGTCTTACAAAATCAGATTCCCTTTTAACCACCTTGAAACACCCCTACATTGTACCATTTGTTTAAATAATTATATTCGTCAGGCTTTACTTGCATTCATTTAGACTTCGCTGAGCTCTACAGGGTAAAGTTTTGGAAGGGTAATTTGAGTTGACTCACAGCTTACTCCCTTCTGTGGGATCTGCCTTGATTTGCTTCCTCTCCAGCCTTGATTTAGGAATGAATCTGTACAGTTTCTGAGGGAGGAACATATTAGTAAGTGTGGGCGTGCCTGCATATGTGTGTGTGTGTCTCTAATATGAATACAGGGTAGTGGTATTAAAACAGAGTGATGGTCAATCTGAACACAGTGGCTGGGTATAGTTGGGCTGGGCAGGATAGTGGTAGCAGAGGTATAACAGAGTAATAATCTGGGTGAGGCCGTTAGTGTGAGAGAGAGGAGCTCTGCAGTGTCTCCCTGTGGGCAGCAGGCAGGTCCTGGATAATTGGCAGAGCCAGTCAATATTACTAATTCAGTAGCAGGACCCACTTCATTATCAGTGGGAGACCTGCTGTGTCCTCCTGGCCACTGAGAAACTCAGAGTTTCCCTGCCTTTGTTCTACATCTTTAATTCACAGCAGGCTGTCTCTCTATCCCCCTGCCGCTCCGAAAGTGTGATGCCTGCTTGCTTGCGGTGTGTGTTACAATCTCTTTGAGATCTGTGGCTTGGGGAGAGTGGCTAAGGGATGAGGGATGACGAGGTGGGATGAGAGGGGCTTCCTGAAGATTTAAGGAAAGATGATGTTGTGTAAAATCCTCAGCAGCTACCAAATATTGACCTCGTGATTTGCACAAGGGTGTTTGTGCATATGTATGTATGCTGCAACAACAGACTTCGTCCCCATTTGTTCATACTACTTCAAAAACAGCCTAAAAGGTTATGCCCACCTTCTTAAAGTGAGGTCACCAGTGGAAATTGGATGTCATGTTCTTCTCTACATGCTGACTAAGAGGCTGTAGTAAAGCCAGTCTGACCACTGAGTGAATGCCAAAACATCCTGCAGCCATGGCCTTTGACTGGCCTCCCCCCTCCCACCTCTAGCTGTATCTACTGATATAGCGCCAGGACAGGGCTGGCCTCTTTACATAATAGTCACGGTGCTCACTCAGAGCTTTTCCCCCTCTAAGTGCTTTCATCTTTGTCTTTATCTCAGAAGATCTGTGTCAGCTTGTCTTATCCCAGCTGGGTGAATCTGCCAAATAGAGTTCTTCTCTTTTTTCCCCCTGGCCACTGCAGTATCACAAATCACAAGGTCACACGGCTACACACCCTGAGCACAACTCGTAAACTTCACCTGAAATATTGAGTGTGAATGACTGTGCTGCGCTCTATTATATTCATCCATCAGGAAGCCGAGTGAGCAGGGGTGTGGTAGTCCCCGCATGCACACACACCACACAGGCAAAGGGCTTTTTGAACCAACAGCATCAAACGTGCTCTATTTTGTTACTGTCACCAGTTGATTCATTCAGCATGCACACACACACACACACACACACACACACACACACACACACACACACACACACACACACACACACACACACACACACACCAGGTCATGTGGATGGCAGGAAAGCCAGAGTTCTGTGAGTGATCTACATAAATAGCTGCTCTCTACCTCAGAGAAACATACTGTGGTAGAGAACAGCAGCAAATGGCTCCACTCTCACTTTAGTTAGGATGATGACAACCCTCTTTGTCACCCGCTATGTCTTTGTCATTCTTCCCTCTCTTTAAACTAATATGTCTGCCATATCCATCCTCTCACGGCCATGTGCAGACGCGGACTGGCCATCTGGCATTTCGGGCAAATACCAGATGGGCTGGTCCATTTTTAGCCTTGTGGGCCTGTCTAACTTTTATATTTTTTTGTGCAAAATGATCATGGTCTTGCTAATAATGGTGGCCTCAAGGGAAAAAATGGTCCGGTGTGTTAGAAATGCCAGGGCTGATTTCTGGTCCCAGTCCACCCCTGGCCATGTGTGTGCAGTTTATGTGTGTTCACATGTATGTCTCTGTGTGTGTATGGGTGTGTATGTGTGCACGGGCATGTGTATTTGTATGTATTGTGTGTGTCGTCTCCTGAGTGGCGCAGTGGTCTAAGGCACTGCATCGCAGTGCTAGCTGTGCCACTAGAGATCCTGGTTCGAATCCAGGCTCTGTCGCAGCCGGCCGCGACCGGGAGACTCATGGGCAGCGCACAATTGGCCTAGCGTTGTCCAGGGTAGGGGAGGGAATGGCCGGCAGGGATGTAGTTCAGTTGATAGAGCATGGCGTTTGCAACGCCAGGGTTGTGGGTTCGATTCCCACGGGGGACCAGTATGGAAAAAAAAATATATATATATATATATGTATTCACTAACTGTAAGTCGCTCTGGATAAGAGCGTCTGCTAAATGACTAAAATGTAAATGTAGAGGCATAGATGTTAGCCTTGGCAGGTAAATGTGCCCAGTAAGCAGCAGCATATAGAGGAGAAGGGTGAATGGGGAGAGTAGTGAAGCTCCATTAGAGTCCATTCCAGTGAACCCCTACCCTATTACCAGAGCTGTCAGCCAGGCTAATGCACCCAGCACCAGAGCTAACACAGCCCCAGAGGCTGCTTGGCTGGGGCGGGGGCACACACACTAACACACATACACACACACAGTTCCAGGGCTGTGTATATGTGAAGTATCAGGGAGAGGAGCTGTAAAGCAGGCCAAGGCCTGACATTTGAAGGGTGACGTAGCTTTAAATCTGAACTCTCTCTCCTGCTCTGTGCCCAAGCTAAGGGGAGAGATGGGAATAGCAGCCCCTCACTCCAGAACACAGGAGATAAAAGGAGAGAATGCAACAATAGAGGAGCGGAGAGAAGGGTTGTGGAGAGAATGGTGGGATGTGAGAGAAAGAGAGACATTGACATTTTAAGTTAATTGGAAGCTGCGACCCCCTCCTGTAACAGTAATGCTTCAAGTAATTTGCATTATTTGTCACCAAATATGTTAATCTGAGCTCTATTTAAAGTCTCTAATGCATTGTAATCTGCGCCTCCCTGCAGAATGCTCTATAATCTCCAGATAGCAGTAAATAACATATACTGTAGGTACTGGCCCGGCCATTGCTACTCTCCATCCTCACTGTGGCCATTGGTGCAAGGTCAAGGAGGTCCTTGAATGAGAAATACCAAGGAGGCTTTTGCAAATAATAATGTCAAGGATTGTTCCTTTATTCCAAAATAACCACAAGTAATCGTAAGTGTGCCAAAGAGGGTCATGGTCAAATTGAAAAGTGTCCTTGGCCATCCTATTAAGCCCACAGAAATAGTCTGTTCTTATTAATTAAATCTTGGGCTCATTTACACATACTGTCTCAACTCATTCAGTTCAAATATACAGCCCTTCCAAACCTGGCTGAAAAATAGTTTGCCTTCCCATGTGTGACTGACAGCTTTTGTGCTCTCTTTTTATTTTTCACTGTCTCTTTTCTGCCCCTGTGCATCTCCCTCTCTCCTCTCAGAGCATCCCCATGCAGGCCTTATGTAACCTCAGACAAATCCACAGGCCGTATCCTGAACAGACAGCCGACAGCACACTCTACTGCCTCTCTCTCTCTCTCTCTCTCTCTCTCTCTCTCTCTCTCTCTCTCAGTGAGGGTCTCGTGGCTCTCTGGAGTTGAAAGACCCCGGGCAGAAGCGTTCTCCCACAATCCCTTAGTGAACTCAGCCCTGGTATCAAACAGAATGGCTGAGATGAAATTCTCGTGTCAGTCATGATTCCCCTTCTTTTATTGTCATCGGGGCAATGGTGTCATCTCTCCCTGTTTTCTCTCACTCCATGTCTCCGTCACGCTCTCTGTCTCTCTCCCTCCTACTCTATTTTCTTCCTAGCTATCCCTCTCTCTCTTTCCTACACTCTCACTCACAAACTTATTTCCACCACTTTTTCACTATTTGGTTCAATGAAAGGTGCTGAATCAAATTAATTCATCTTTTCATCTACAATATTCAGCCTGCTACAGTGTGAGAGACAATGGCGTGGCCTCAAAAGTTGCGGCATACCATGGCACACTCAGTACCCAAACAGTTACTATGGTTACTCTGTCAGTACATTCTGGTAAAAATTCCTAGCATAAATTTTTTTGAATACAAAACTCATTATGAGCATATTTCCTGTGAGGGATCATAGCACAAAGCACCAAGGTCATGTTCATGGACATAGTCTGAGAGGGATGGGGTGCTCTTGACACTGAGGACAGAGCGCTGTGCGAACATTCCAGTAGCGGGAGACTGATGGAAACTATTTGAATTCCTGTTCTGTTACATAAGGTTTTAACAGGACTGTCGCAGCTGCTAGGTACTTATAGGTAGATCCCCATTGCCCAATGTCCTCCCAATGTGCTTAATTGTTCACTTCGCTATTTTGGCTTAAGAGTTATTAGTCTGTTTGGATAATCACTTTTTTATGAGCGGGAGTCTAGCATTAACTTAAAAAAAATACGGCTTTGGCCAATAATGTTAAGTGGAATTTCGTTCCATGATGGGTAAAGTGAATAAGAATAAGACCTTGCCAATCAACATCAGTCTGCAAGGTTGCTCCAACCAGTACTGGTGACTTATCCTTTAATTTGAAGTGATTGGATGAGAATCAGGGAGAGCAGACAGACAGTCCACTCAGACACTGTCCATAAGGGTCCTGTACCACATTACCAATGTACCATCCTAGTTTCTAAATGCTTCTGGACCACTCCACACTTTCCACTCTTCAGTGAGTGTTTTCTACCTCCTCCTCCCTCTCTCTCTCCTGGATGACTGCAGTGTGATTGGAGAGGAGAGAGAGAGGTGGAGGAAGGACAGGCACTTCATCAAGTAAAAAAACGGCTAAAGTGAGATGAGCAGATTGCAGCATCTGAGAAGAATCCACCGCCGCTGCGTCAAGAAGAGCTGTGATGAATATAATGGAATGTAAAGCAAACATACTTGATGACGGTCGCTAGTCGATGATGACTCTGTCTCAACTGACTCGCTCCTGTTCTGCCTCGTGCGTCAACAGAGTGAATGAAGGGTAGAAACGAGGACTCATGGGAGTTAGAGTGGTTCTCTAATGGTTCTCTGATGGTTGGCAAATGTTGGCAAACGTTCCCTCGACAGAGCAATTTACGTGATTCCTCGATGAAAGCGGACCTGCATCATGAATCAGGCACTTGTCCGTCCAAGTTTCTAAATGCTTCTGGACACTCCACACTTTCCACTCTTCCTCCGGTTCCGCCTCATCCTTCTCTCCCTAATCTTCCTCCTTACCCCGTTTCCCCCTCCACAGCAGAGCTTAAGACCATTCACTACCACTTGACACTCAAATCAGTCTCCTGAATGAACAGATCTCACAAACGAACTGAGAAACCTGGCAGTGCACAAGCATCCGTTTTTCTCCTCTCATCCTGGAATGTATAGCGCTGATCATAACTTTTTTTTGTACATAATGTTTCCGCCATGCTCTGAGTATGCGGGGTGTTTCCTATGACCGAAAAGAGCTTCTGGTCATCACTAACCTCAATTTGGATGAAGATTTCTACTTCAATGAGTCAGCGGTGCAGGACATACTGCTCACCCCGGACCAGGCCCTAATCCTTGACACTCGGAAGACAAAGCAACGGCGATATTGTCACGATCGTTATAATGAGCGGACCAAGGTGCAGTGATGATTGGGAACCACCCTGGCCAACATAGAAAAACAACGATCTAGATCAGAAACCTAGAAAACTATAACATAGAACCTACACACCCTGGCTCAACATAAAAGAGTCCCCAGAGCCAGGGCGTGACAGTAACCCCCCCCCAAAGGCGCGGACTGCGACCACGCCAACCAAAACCAACAGGGGAGGGGCCGGGTGGGCATTCCGCCTTGGAGGCGGATCCGGCTCCGGGCGCGACCACCACTCTCTTTCTACCCCCCCATAGCGCCCCTGGTCTGGTCCCGCTGGCCGGAGCTGGACTGGACACCGGTGGAGCGGATTGCTCTGGCTCCGGAGGGGAGCAGCTGACACGGGCCGTGCCGGACTGACGACGTGCACCACTGGCTTGGTGCGGGGAGCAGGAACGGGCCGGACCGGGCTGACGACGCGCACCATAGACTTGGTGCGGGAAGCAGGAACGGGCCGGACCGGGCTGGCGACGCGCACCATTGGCTTGGTGCGGGGAGCAGGAACGGGCCGGGCCGGGCTGACGATGCGCCCCACAGGCTTGGTGCGGGGAGCAGGAACAGGCCGGGCCGGGCTGACGACGCGCACCATTGGCTTGGTGCGAGGGGCAGGAACAGGCCGGACCGGGCTGGCGACGCGCACCATTGGCTTGGTGCGAGGGGCAGGAACAGGCCGGACCGGGCTGACGACGCGCATCAGAGGCTTGGTGCGAGGGACAGGAACAGGCCGGACCGCACTGGGAACACACACCACTGGCCTTATACGGGGATCAGGAACGGGCCGGACCGGACTGGCAACACACTTCAGTACTTCTCGCCGTGCCTCTACACTTTCCCTCCCTCTAATCACCAATGGCTCCCGTAACCCGGTGGCCTTCTCTCCTCGTCCACCAACTCGCCCTTTATCTGCCTCCAGCAGCCCCGTCGCCCATGCCATGTGCCCCCCCCCTAAACATTTCTTGGGGGTGCCTCTCCCCCGTGGATATGGCCTCAATGGCTCTCGCCAGACTCTCCATCCTCTGCTCCCAAGTCCAACCTCTCTCCTCTTCACGCTGCTTGACCCAGTCGAGGTGGTATCTTCTGTCACGATCGTTATAATGAGCGGACCAAGGTGCAGCGTGATAAGCGTACATTATTTTAATGAGTACACACACGAACAAAACAATAAACGATACGTGAAGTCCTAGGGTTAAACACAAACCTTACGGATCAAGATCCCACAATACAAAAGTGCCAACAGGCTGCCTAAGTATGGTTCCCAATCAGAGACAACGAGAATCAGCTGCCTCTGATTGGGAACCACCCTGGCCAACATAGAAATACAACAATCTAGAACAGAAACCTAGAAAACTATAACATAGAACCTACACACCCTGGCTCAACATAAAAGAGTCCCCAGAGCCAGGGCATGACAGATATAGAGGCCGACGTGTGGGCACCCTGATGAAACTACGGTATTGAGTAAATAAACCGCTTCTACCATGTTCTATTCGCGAATGTACAATCACTGGAGAACAAACTGGACAAGCTCCATTCGAGACTGTCCTATCAACGGGACCTGAATAACTGTAATATCCTACACTAAAGGTCAAAATATTTAGAACACCTACTCATTCAAGGGTTTTTCTTTATTTTTACTATTTTCTACATTGTAGAATAATAGTGAAGACATCAAAACTATGAAATAACACAAATGGAATCATGTAGTAACCAAAAAAGTGTTAAACAAATAAAGATATATTTGAGATTTGAGATTCTTCAAATAGCCACCCTTTGCTTTGATGACAGCTTTGCACACTCTTGGCATTCTCTCAACCAGCTTCATGAGGTAGTCACCTGGAATGCATTTCAATTAACAGGTGTGCCTTCTTAAAAGTTAATTTGTGGAATTTCTTTCCTTCTTAACGCGTTTGAGCCAATCAGTTGTGTTGTGACAAGGTAGGGGTGGTATACAGAAGATGGCACTATTTGGTAAAAGACCAAGTGCTATGGCAAGAGCAGCTCAAATAAGCAAAGAGAAACGACAGTCTATCATTACTTTAAGACATGAAGGTCAGTCAATATGGAACATTTCAAGAACTTTGAACATTTCTTCAAGTGCAGTCGCAAAAACCATCAAGCGCTATGATGAAACTGGCTCTCATGAGGACCGCCACAGGAATGGAAGACCCAGAGTTACCTCTGCTGCAGAGGATAAGTTAATTAGAGTTACCAGCCTCAGAAATTGCAGCCCAAATAAATGCTTCATAGAGTTCAAGTAACAGACACATCTCAACATCAACTGTTCAGAGGAGACTGTATGAATCAGTCCTTCATGGTCGAATTGCTGCAAAGAAACCACTACTAAAGGACACCAATAAGAAGAAGAGACTTGCTTGGGCCAAGAAACACGAGCAATGGACATTAGACCGGTGGAAACGTGTCCTTTGGTCTGGAGTCCAAATTGGAGATTTTTGGTTCCAACTGCCGTGTCTTTGTGAGATGCCGTGTGGGTGAATGGATGATCTCCGCATGTGTATTTCCCACCGTAAAGCATGGAGGAGGAGGTGTTACGGTGTGGGGGGGCTTTGCTGGTGACAATGTCTGTGATTTATTTAGAATTCAAGGCACACTTAACCAGCATGGATACCACAGCATTCTGCGGCGATACGCCGTCCCATCTGGTTTGGGCTTAGTGGGAATATCATTTGTTTTTCAACAGGACAATGACCCAACACATCTCCAGGCTGTGTAAGGGCTATTCTCCAAGAAGGAGAGTGATGGAGTGCTGCATCAGATGACCTGGCCTCCACAATCCCCTGACCTCAACAAAATTGAGATGGTTTGGGATGAGTCAGACTGCAGAGTGAAGAAAAAGCAGCCAACAAGTGCTCAGCAGATGTGGGAACTCCTTCAAGACTGTTGGAAAAGCATTCCAGGTGAAGTTGGTTGAGAGAATGCCAAGAGTGTGCAAAGCTGTCATTTTTACATTTTAGTCATTTAGCAGACGCTCTTATCCAGAGCGACTTACAGTTAGTGAGTGCATACATTTTTTAAATAATTTTTTTCCATACTGGCCCCCTGTGGGAATCGAACCCACAACCCTGGCGTTGCAAACGCCATGCTCTACCAACTGAGCTACATCCCTGCCGGCCATTCCCTCCCCTACCCTGGATGACAGAGCCTGGATTCGAACCAGGATCTCTAGTGGCACAGCTAGTACTGCGATGCAGTGCCTTAGACCACTGCACCACTCGGGAGTCCATCAAGGCAAAGGGTGGCTACTTGAAGAATCTCAAATATAAAATATATTTGGATTTGTTTAACACTTTTTAGGTTACTACATGATTCCATATGTGTTCCTTCATAGTTTTGATGTCTTCACTATTATTCTACAATGTAGAAAATAGTAAAAAGAAAGAAAAATCCTTGAATGAGTAGGTGTTCTAAAACGTTTGACCGGTAGTGTATGTTTCTCTGAAACTTGGCTGAACAAGGACATGGATAACATTCTAGCTGGTTTTTCTATGCATCGACAGAGCAGAACACAGCTCTCACAAACCACAGCTCAAGGGGGGTGGTGTGTGTGTCTGTTAACAACAGCTCGAGGTTCTGATCGCCTGAGTAAGAATACCTCATGATAAGCTGTAGACCATACTATTTATCAAGAGAGTTTTCACCTATATTTTTTGTAGCTGTCTATTTACCACCACAACCCGATGCTGCCCCTAAGACTGCTGTATAGGGCCATAACAAACAAGAAAATGCTCATCCAGAGGCGGCGCTCCTAGTGGCAGGTGATTTTAACGCAGGAAAACTGAAATCTGTCTTCCCTATAGTCTACCAGCATATCACCTGTGCAACTAGAGGCGAAAAAACTCTAGATCACCTTTACTCCACACACAGAGATACATACAAAGCTCTCCCTTGCCCTCCATTTGGCTAATCTGACCATAACTGTATCCTCCTGATTCCTGCTTACAAGCAAACACTCAAACAGGAAGTACTCAATATGGAGGTGGTCCGATGAAGCGGATGCTAAGCTACAGGACTGTTTCGCTAGCACAGACTGGAATATGTTCTGGGACTCATCCGATGGCATTGAGGAGTTTACCACATCAGTGACCAGCTTCATTAATAAGTGCATCGACGACGTCGTCCCCACAGTGACCGTACGGACATATCCCAACCAGAGGCCATGGATTACAGGCAACATCGCACTGAGCTAAAGGCTAGAGCTGCCACTTTCAAGGAGCGGGACACTAATCCGGATGCTTATAAGAAATCCTGCTACGCCCTCTGACGAACCATAAAAACAGGCAAAGCGTCAATATAGGACTAACATCAAATCCTACTGCACCGGCTCTGATGCTCGTCGGATGTGGCAGGGCTTGCAAACTACCATGGATTACAAAGGGAATCTCAGCCGCGAGCTGCCCAGTGACGCGAGCCTACCAGACGAGCTTAATGCCTTCTATGCTTGCTTCAAGGATAGCAACACTGAACAATGTGTGAGAGCACAGCTGTTCCGGACGACTGTGTGATCATGCTCTCCGTAGCTGATGTGAGTAAGCCCTTTAAACAGGTTAACATTCACATGGCTGCAGGGACAGACAGCTTACCAGGACGCATAGTCAGAGCATGCACTGGCCAGCTGGCAAGTGTCTTCCGTGACATTTTCAACCTCTCCCTGACCCAGTCTGTAATACTTACATGTTTCAAGCAGACCACCATAGTCCCTGTGGGCAAGAACACCAAGGTAACCTATCTACATGACTATCGCCTCGTAGCTCTCACAACTGTAGCCATGAAATGCGTTGAAAGACTGGTCATGGCTCACATCAACACCATCATCCCAGACACCCTGGACCCACTCCAATTCGCATACCACCCCAACAGATCCACAGATGACGCAATCTCTATTGCACTCCACAATGCCCTTTCCACTTGGATGAAAGGAACCCATACGTAAGAAATCTGTTCATTGACTACAGCTCAGCGTTCAACACCGTAGTGCCCTCGAAGCTCATCACTAAGCTAAGGACCCTCGGACTGAACACCTCTCTCTAAAACTGGATTCTGGACTTCCTGACGGGCCGACCCAGGTGGTGAGGGTAGGCAACAACACATCCGCCACACTGACCCTCAACATGGGGGCCCCTCAGGGGTGCGTGCTTAGTCCCCCCTCCTGTACTCCCTGTTCACCCACAACTGCATGGCCGCGCACGACTCCAACACCATCAATAAGTTTGCTGACGACACAACGGTGGTAGGCCAGATCACCGATGACGATGAGACAATCTATTGGGAGAGACCTGGCAGTGTGGTGCCAGGACAATAACCTCTCCCTCAATGTCAGCAAGACAAAGGAGCTAATCGTGGACTACAGGAAACGGAGGGCCGAGCATGCCCCCATTCACATCAACAGGGTTGTATTGGAGCGGGTCGAGGGCTTCAAGTTCCTCGGTGTCCACATCACTAAAGATCTATCATGGTCCAAACACACCAACACAGTCGTGAAGAGGGCACAATAATGCCTCTTCCCCCTCAGGAGGATGAAAAGATTTGGCATGGGTCCTCAGATCCTCAAAATGCTACAGCTGCATGATTGAGAGCATCTTGACTGGCTGCATCACCGCTTGGTATGGCAACTGCTTGGCATCTGACCGCAAGGTACTACAGAGGGTAGTGTGTATGTCCCAGTACATAACTGGGGCTGAGCTCCGTGCCATCCAGGACCTCAATACCAGGCGGTGTCAGAGGAAGATCCTAAAAATTGTCAAAGTCTCCAGCCACCCAAGTCATAGACTGTCTGGAACTAACAGAACCCTGAACAGCTTCTACCCCCAAGTCATAAGACTGCTAAATAGGCTTTGTGCTCTGATACGAGGCTCTCCAAAACAAAACATGATTTATTCTCCTACAGTGATGATGATTAAAAATGTTTTTCAGTCATTCACACATCCTTCCTTTTTCAATCATCCCTTAGTGATACCCAAATGTACTCAAAATACCTACCTAAAAATATTAATACATGCAGTTGTCACGACTTCCGCCGAGGCTGCCTCCCCTCCTTGTTCGGGCAGGTTTCGGTGTTCGTCGTCACCGGCTTACTAGCTACTGCCGCTCCCATTCTCATCACTCCACTTGTCTTGTCTTGTCTTGTCAATCACACACACCTGGTGCTCATCCCCTAATTAGTCTGTGTATAAGTGTTCCCTCTGCCCCCTTGTCTTTGTGAGTGATTGTTCTATGTGGGAGGAGAGTCGCTCGTTTGAGATACTCTCTCATTTATTTTTCCAGGGGTGATTTTCCCCTGTGTCATTACATTTATTGTATTTTCTGAGACTGTGTTTGGTCAGGGAGGATTGTTTCCCCTGTACCTGTTTCGATTGCCATTGTAGGCGCATTGCATGTCTGGAAGGAATAAATCTGCATCCAGTTATTTTACTCCTGCGCCTGACTCCGTCCCTCATTCACCAGAGAATCATTCACCCGCTGATATGGAGTCAGCAGGAGAAGACCGCATGCCTGGAGTCGTGGCAAGGGTCCAGGAGCAGTCCACGATGCTGGCCAACTTGGGGGAAGCGATGGATTGAGTTCTTCAGGTCGTCCAATGCCTGGAGAGGAGAGGACCCGATCTGTCGAGACCAGCTGGCCAACCGGATCCAGCCACCTACACCCCAGCACCCGGAGGGATCCAGATATCCCGGCCTAAGGTGTTTGATGGGACGGCAGCGCGCTGTAAAGGATTCCTTCTGCAACTGGAGCTGTATTTCTCAGCATCAGGCCGGCGCCATTGGAGCGGAGAAGGTATCCGTCCTCGTTTCCTGCCTCTGTGGGAAAGCCCTGGAGTGGGCCAGCGCGGTGTGTTACGAAGGAGGAGCCGCGTTGGAGGACTACGGGGAGTTCGCTCGCCTCTTTCGGGCGGTTTTTTCAATCACCCGCCCGAGGGTCGAGAGGCGGGCGAGCGGCTGGATCAGCTGAGGCAGGGGACGAGGACTGCACAGGACTACACGCTGGAGTTCCAGACGCTGGCAGCGGGGTCTGGGTGGAACGAGCGGGCCCTGATCAACCATTTCTGGTGCCACCTACGGGAGGACGTCCGACGGGAGCTAGCCTGCCAGGATGCCATGCTATCGTTCTCCCAACTGGTGGACATGGCCATCCGGCTGGACAATCTGCTGGCAGCCAGAGGACGTCCTGGTAGGGGCCTGCCCGTTCCCACCCCGGACGACTTGGATCGCGAGCAGATGGAGGTGGGTGGAGCCGCCGGTCGAGAGAGCGGAGGAGGACAACGACAGTGCCACTCTGGTGGCACGAAGGGACAATACACCTCACGTGCAGTCAACGTCCTTTTGGATCTGGAGGCGGTAGGCAGGGCACTCACGCATCACCCCAGGTATCGAACATCCAAACTTGTTCAGAGCCCTTTGCGGCGCACTGTACCCTATCTATCTCCTTTCCCGATCACATGGTAGTTCCCCAGTGTAAGGCGCTAGTCGATTCAGGTGCAGCTGGGAACTTTATGGACAGGGCATTTGCACGCCGTCAAGGCATTTCATTGGTTCCCCTATCCATTCCACTCCCCATCAGAGCCGTTGATAGTCGACCATTAGGGTCCGGGTTAGTTAAGGAGGTTACTGTACCAGTCACCATGATCACCCAGTAGACTCATTTTGAGCAGATCACCTTTTTGATTATTGAATCTCCTGCTTACCCTGTAGTATTATCCCGTGGTTAGCCCTTCACAACCCCAATTTCTCATGGCCGCAGAGGGTTCTTACGGGGTGGTCACGAGAGTGTCCGGGTAGGTGTCTAGGTGTTTCCGTTGGTGCAACCACGGTGGAAAATCCAGACGGTACCCCCACCGTGTGCATTCCCTCCAAATACCATGATCTGGCGCTCGCCTTTTCCAAGACGTAGGCGACTATATTACCACCTCATCGGGAGGGGGATTGCGCGATAACCCTTCGGGTAGACGCTGTACCTCCCAGGAGTCATGTGTATCCCCTGTCGCAGGCTGAAACGGAGGCTATGGAGACATACGTCACCGAGTCCCTGGGCCAGGGGTATATACGTCCCTCCACTTCACCTGCTTCCTCGAGTTTCTTCTTTGTGAAGAAGAAAGATGGCGGTTTACGCCCGTGCATTGATTATCGACCACTGAACAAGGTGACGATATGATTTAGTTATCCTCTTCCCCTCATTCCTTCAGTGATTGAGTCAATGCATGGGGCCCGCTTCTTCACCAAATTAGATCTCAGGAGTGCCTACAACCTGGTGCGTATTCGGGAAGGGGATGAGTGGAAAACAGCATTCAGCACAACCACAGGGAATTATGAATACCTGGTGATGCCCTACGGTTGGTGAATGCTCCATCCGTCTTCCAGTCCTTTCTGAACGAGGTGTTTCGGGACATGCTTGGTCGCGGTGTGGTCGTCTACATCGATGACATCCTGGTGTATTCCGCTACGCGCGCCGAGCATGTGTCCCTGGTTCGCAAGGTACTATTACCGACTGCTGGAGAATGACCTTTATGCCAAGGCAGAAAAGTGTGAGTTTTTCCAGCAGTCAGTCTCCTTCCTCGGATTTCGCATTACTACCTCAGGTGTGGAGATGGAGGGAGATGGCATTTCAGCCGTGCGTAATTGGCCGACTCCAACCACGGTTAAGGAGGTGCAGCGCTTCCTTGGCTTTGCCAACTACTATCGGAGGTTTATCCGGGGCTTTGGCAAGGTCGCAGCTCCCATTACCTCCTTGTTGAAGGGTGGGCTGTCCCGGCTCCGCTGGTCTGCTGAGGCTGACCTGGCCTTCAGTAGACTGCGGGGTCTGTTCACCTCAGCCCCGGTTCTAGCCCACCCCGATCCACCACTACCGTTCGTAGTGGAGGTGGATGCGTCCGAGGTAGGGATAGGCGCTGTCCTGTCTCAACACTCGGGCACGCCACCCAAGAACTACGGCGTTGGTGATTGTAGAACTGTACCTGTTTCGATTACCATTGTAGGCACATTGTATGTCTGAAAGGAATACATCTGCATCCGGTTATTTTACTCCTGCGCCTGACTCCGTCCCTCATTCACCACAGCAGTAGCCATTGTCTGTGCTCTTGGTAAGAATCATTTAATTAGAGTCCAGTTGTGCACATATTCCCTATTGACACTCAAAATAATTTCCCTTGAAAATGTCGATCTACAATGTAACAGTAACCATTAAGAAACAAAGGCAACTTTATGCTTATTTTCTTCCAATATTCATGTTTTAGTTAAACCACAGTGGTATTGTTCATACAAAAATTATGAATTCCCTCTGGGCAATTCCACTAATTTAGTGGAAGAACTGTGCAGATGCAAACTTTGGTAACAGAATTACAGTAAAATCTCCTTCAGGTTTTTATACAACCACGTTTTCCATAAAACTCTTAAATAACTGCTCCGAATTAAGATTCAAAGATGTCTGCAGAAAGAATGGGGTGTCAGCTATGACATGGCACCTTGAGTTTGAAAAAATCTCTTTGGGTTATTGAACTACAGTAAGTAAAGTGGATTTACACCCGGTAACGGAATTACATCATGGGTCCCTGATCTGTGCTACACAGAAATGCATAATTATGGATGCTATAACAACACAGAATAAAACAATGAATAAAAGTCCCATGATGGTTGTGACTGTCCATTACTGCTTATCACTTATTAAGCATAATTTATTCACATTACTTTAATAAATAAAATAAAAAATTATAACTGTATTATTTCATTCCGAGTCATCATCTCATCTCTATAGAGCTGCTGCCTATGCTGTCTGACAAAATTACTATTTTAGTAGTTCTTCAAAGTAAACAAGGCATACTTTTATGACTGCTGAATACCAACTATTAATCACTTAGATAATGTATTTTCAGGTAGAGATGCCTCCCGAAGCTACTGCTCTCTATCCCTCTCGCGCGTTCTGCCTTCTTTCCGTCTCCATCAATGAGGTTTACATGTCTGCTCCACAGACCGGACAAGTAAGCAGGCGCGCAATGGATTATGGTCATTGTAGCTAATTACCATGTTTTTTGCGCTAATCTATGTAGAATATTGGCCTGTTGTAAACTACAACTCTCTACTACATTGCACAGGACTTGATCTGATTTATCTCTACAGAATCTCAGCATTGAGTTCACAGAAAAAAAACTAATGAAATGGAATTCAAATAATTGAACTGACATCGGTCAATTAGTTATTTAAAAAATGAAAAATAACCAACATTTTGGTTAATCGCTCAGCACTAACTGTACTGTACTGTACTGTACTGTACTGTACTGTACTGTACTGTACTGTGTGAAACATATATATGATAGCTTCAGATTTTGTCCAGTCTGGTCAGTCTGTGGACGTTAACATCGAGGCCAGGGTGGACTGACCAAATTTAAACTACTTTTCAACGTTCATGGACGTCCGGTGTCGGTTGGTGCTCATTGGGTGAGGATGCTAGTTACAGTAAATGGAAAGAGTGGGGGCTCATGGGTAGGTGTCAGTAAGAGCTGGGAGAGGTGACATTAACTGGAGAGTGAGAGAGAGGCAGAGAGAGAGAGAGAAGGGGAGGGTTGTCCAGACAAACATAAATGACTGTTTTAGCACTCTTGGTTTGACCACCAGACAAAGAAAACAGTTATGAGCTGAACATAACAGTATGCCAGTGGAAGGGAGGAGAGTAGCATGTGACCCAACTGTGGTTTTTGACTATTATGATTTCCCACTGTAGACAATTCAGTTGCAGTAATTCCATTACGGATTTGTTGGTAAATCCATTAACAATTTGAATCACTTAATAATTCATAAACAGAATTGATGTCAGTAAAATCACTATAACTAATTGGTAGGTCTACCATTACTTGTTACTTCTGTGAACTTTCATTATCCTCCCTCATGAGGGAGAGAAATTTGAAAATATCTTAAAAGATATGTGAGCTTTTGGTAACAGAATTACAAGGCACAAGGCAATATTTCTTAAACTTACAGAAGGTAAAGAATTTATCCTAAACTAAATATAATTATTAATATTAGTTGGCAGGGGTCTTTATGTCAACATTATTGTGTTTTGGCGTATTTCTGATACGTTTTAAGACTTTTTCTGGTAGATGTCTAACACGTCTTTTCCATCTGTTTATCCAGAAATCAAAGCCTTTACTTATTTTTTTGATGGAAAATGGTTGAAAAATGTATCATTTCCCCAAAATATAAACTCTTAGCTTTCATTTGACACCCAATTTGATATGCTCATGGCTCCTTTTCTATGGAAATGCTCCTCTGTAAAGTTACAGAATTAATGTAATCAGTTTTAACTGGCAGATGTTCCCAGAGCAGGCTCTTGGTTGCTAAAACAGAAAGATGAGATGTGTTATTCCTCCCTGATGGAGGGATTATGCTGATGGTAGGGGGTTTGACTTTCTCTCTCTCATCAGATGTTTTAGATGAGCTGTGAATGCTCAGTGCGCTCTGAGACAGTGGAGTGCCCTGTCTCTTAATTAGTTCCTGTAAGGGATCCTCCTGTGCAGCTGTGTGAGAGCAGAGGATGCTGGGTCGTGGGGCTAGCCTCTCCACCTGGTGCCCTTCACCAACCTCCCCACAACAGAGGGATTTTGACAAAGTTTTCTGCAATCATTTTTTAAGGAGCTACATGATTTCTGCTTAGGCCAGGCTTACTGTATCAAATGTCTGCTCCTTAAGGATTTATGCTGGGCCTTAGATGTACATTTTTCTATTTTGCTGCTTTTGTGCCATTTGTAAAGATATGAGGTGTGAGCTTAATCTCAACTTGGTCAATTTTTTTCAAGTCATTTATGTTGGGCTTGAAGGCTCATTAGCTATGCAGGGTAATTAGTGCATTTCATATTAAACACATTGTTCTGCCATAAAGGCTAACACCAGCTGAGTATATCTCAGTAGGAGCTCAGAATTACCATAACGTTATGTAACATCTCGCCCTGGCTTGCTGTAAACAATGGCTGAATTCCCTCCCCTGTCTCACTTAAGAGTCTACCACATTATCAGGCTCTGAAACATTCTGTTGGCATGTGAGTCATTTCAAAGTTTCAGGGAGCTGCGCCTTTTCCTCTCCTGTCTGCTTCCACACATATATGATGTTTGTATTGATTTGTGAGTGGGCTCTCCACAGAACTCCCCCGGTCGGTGGAAGGGGAACTGCTGGGTTTTAATAAACAAGAAGAGAGAGGCTAAAAGAGGGGCCTTACCTAATCACACTAGTGTGATTAGTGGGGGAGGGGAGGGGCAGCCCTGGACCCTAAGGGGTTGACTACGCCACTGCCTGTCTATATAGCGCCCCTCACTGGACGGAGTAGCACATAGCAGGCCACTGTCTGCTGCTGGTCTTTAGAAACTCATGGACATTCACAGAGAGGTTTTATACATGATACCACTGTCAGCCACTGATAGAGAGACGTCAATCATTTCTGCAGATGGACAGAGTTATTATTCCAAATGGTGAGTCTTGACATTTTGACAGATGTTACATTATAATAGGTGCCCTGCGTGGAAGAGATTTAGTGGGATTTGGAGAGAGAGAGAGAGAGAGAGAGAGAGAGAGAGAGAGAGAGAGAGAGAGAGAGAGAGAGAGAGAGAGAGAGAGAGAGAGAGAGAGAGAGAGAGAGAGAGAGAAACGGGAAGAGCATTAATCTCTTGCTCCTGTGTGCTGTATTGGCTTCAATTGCAATTTACAAAAAACACGGCATGTGACCAAAGTGTTAGTGGATATGTTGGAGTCAGCGAGGGCATAGGCCTGGGTCTGGGTGGTGGTTGATTATGAGTCTCCTCTCCTCCTCTCTGGTACTGTAGCTCAGCAGGTTCTGTGCACTAGATGACTTGGTGTGTCAGCACTATCTCCAGGAAAATGAGCCTGTGCCCTTCTCATGATGTGGGACCCAAAGCTTCTATTCTGGGGAAGCTATTTAGAGGCAATCCACTCAGTGCCAGCACCCTCACCCTCTTGGCTACCAGCATGTGGCTTTGTGATGATTTTATGTGTTTGTGAATGGGTGGGGTCAACATAGTACTCCATGATACATTGATATCATGGAGTATATTTTTAAAGTTTGAGTTTCACTGACTCAATCCTTTGTATGAGGGGACTTTCTCAAGACCACAACCTTGTTACCGAAACTCCCCATATATCTCTCTAGGAGACCTTCCTGCACCCTCAAAGCAAGTCAGCAGCTAGAGTAGCTCTGAGTTGGAGAGTTGGAAACCACCCCTGACATCTTAGTCTCAGTACACAAGCCTTGTTAACAGCCCCTGTTTCGCCATCCCATCAGGGTAGCAGTACACAAGCCTTGTTAACAGCCCCTGTTTCGCCATCCCATCAGGGTAGCAGTACACAGAGCAGGGTGACGTTGGATCATGCAGCCTAGCTCTCTGTGAAGAGTGTGCTCACAGTGGGCGACTGAGAACAATAGACCCCTGTGGAGACTCAGATGGAGCTGTCTGCGAAGCGTGTGTGTTTGTGTTGGGTGTGTGTGTTTGTGTTGGGTGTGTGTGTGTTTATTGTATTGTATCGTTGTGCGACAAGTACAACTTTGAAGTTTGAAGCTTTTGCTATGACACATGCAGCTGTAAATAGCAAACAGTGATATGTCTGTACACAGAAAAGCACCAACTGTTTTCATATCCCCAAAGCCCTATGTGTGACCCCCAAATGTTTTACTTCAATTGTTTCCCAATTGCCGAGTTGCAGAATTTGGACTTGGTGCATTGTCACAATTCTCCCTTGCAACCATAAGAGAGCCAGAGTAAAGAGCCTGTCATAGAAAAGCCTTTTAGATAATGTATTATTGATTCAGCAGGAGAGAGAGAGAGAGAGAGAGCGAGAGGGTAGCTAGCTATCTATTCTAGGGTGAAACCGAAAGCAAGAAAAAGAGAGTAGCAATGCTATGATGAAAAAAGCAACGGATGGAGAGAAAGAGTCCAGATAGAGATAGAGAAAAAGCATTCCACACTCTAACAGCATCATCCTACAGGTGGCTGCGTGGATGGGAGGCTGTAGCCATGTCTCATAGTTCAGTGGTTGTGTCCCATGTCATGGTGAAAGAGGATCCCCAGTCTAAGGTCACTGTGCCTGGGGAGAGTGGCAGACTAGACCCAGGAGGAGATGCACAGAGAGTGGCTTAGTCCGCTGAGTGAGGCCGTGTGTGGGAGAGAGGGAGCGAACAGAGAGGGATGAGAGAGAGAGGGAGAAGGGGAGATGGGGCTATCATACGGAGATGTTCTGCATTGATGCCATATAGAATCGACAAATGTTATTTTGGAGAGAAACAATGCATGGTTTATCATATCCAATGTGCAGTATTAGATGTTTGTGGATGGATGTCCTATCAAATGAGCACATCGAGAGCTTGGGACTATAAGGTTCTATCTGCAAAAAGATGATTCTGAGATAATTGGCTTTAAAGTTCCGAACCCTAATTGGTTTGAATGGTGTCAGCAATTTTTATCTTGTATTCTTTTGAACTTAACAACATAAATTGGGGTATTTAGAGTACTATATAGGTAGAGAACATTGAAAAGGACAAGGCTATGTCAATAACATATTTTTGACAAAAATGCAGATAGAACCCAAATAGTCCCAAGCTCTCGACATGAGAACCGAGACTGATGCCTGTCAGCCTCTGTTGAGTTGATGAGGAAAATGTTATGGTTATGTTTTTTTTTTTAAGTCCTTGTCGCTACCTGTTCCACCTGTAGAGAAAGACCTCTATTTGTTTCTATTTGAATACTTTGATTTATGACTTAATACAGAGCCTTAGATTCCAGTACAGTTGTTCCACGTCTTTAAAAGGGCTATTGGTCTATAGGGCATCAGAAACAGACTTAAAATATGATAGAAAGTGAGAGCACAAATTAGGGGAAATGGATGATTCAAAATGTGCCAGACTAACTTACTGTAAGAATGACTGATTGCCGTCATTGTCTCCACAAGATACAATTAGCAACTTAATTTACTTTAGAGAAATCGTTCATGTCTGTGTAGTCGTTGACTCGGTAAAGGATCGCCTGTTAGTGGGAACTGTCAAACCATGGAGTACGGTGTAATAGAATATCACTGCTTTCCTATAACTGTAAAGTGAAGAGTATAGTGCCATGTGTTGAAAAAAGGCTGTAGCTAGCGGTGGCTACATCGATCATTGCAATGATTTATGTATATATCTGTGTTCTTGTACTGTGTTACACCAATTCAATAATGACAATGTCAATAACAATTCACTCTCATACCAGTCCTATTGGACAGTAGGAAATATTAGTGTTCAGCTAGAGATGTGTTCTACTGCTTCAAGGCCCAAACGCTGTCATCGTGTCATGCTACTTTACTAGTTGATGTGCAGAACCTGTTAAATAAATGTGTTTTAGAAGCTTGAAATAAGGATAGTACATTACAGTTTTTGAAGGTTGTATCTTATACAAGCTAAATTAGCTGAGACTAATTCAAAGTGAGAGATTAATTCCAGGGTAATATCTCAAAGAGAAATGCTAACGGGTTAGTAAGAGGACACTGGCGCTGCTGGTCTGATTGAGTTATAGGACAATGGAGCTCTCATTTATTAGGCTGCTAATGTGCAGTTTACATGATTCTCTCTCTCCCTCCATGCCTCTCTCTCTAGCCCTTTACCGCTTTCTCTTTCTCTCTCTCTCTCTTTCTCTCTCTCTCGCCCGGGGCTATGACATCAATCAGACCTCTGTACCCACGACCCACAGAGAACTGACCGCCTCAACAGCAGCGCCACAGGGCACCATCAATCACTCTCATATGTGAATGCTCTTTAATGGTGAACACAAACACATGCAGCCTGCCACTCTATTCTCTCAACAACACTCGTCGGTTTTGGAGGTCATTCACTGAATGTAATGTATGCCTGGTAAGAGAAACAATAAGAAAATGTCAAGTAGACAAAGCATCTGTAAGTCAAAATGTCAAGTAGACAGACATTCTGCTCAAATAACCCCCCACTACCTCCCTGCCGCAGCAGGCGGGTGACTCTTCCCTTCCCTGTGGGACCTGTTGGAGGATTTCCAAGTGACTGAGCATCATGGCGTGATGAGGAACTCAGCCAGATCAATCCAGACAGTCAGCTCCATCTCTACTGTACATCAGTCACAGCCAGCTGTGCACCCTCGTCCAGACAGACGGACGGACAGACAGACAGACTGGCCATGGGAGCCAATTACACCCAGCAGCATCCTGAGTAGAAGAATGGGTGCCAACTACACTGTTTTTGCCAATCTATTATGTTCTAGTATGTTTTAGCTTAAACTAGGTGCACAAGGAGTCTGTGTTTATATATGTGTATGGCTGGTGACTTTGAAAAGTCAGTTTGTCCAATGTGTGAAAATTTCCTTTTTAAAAGCATGAGTGCAAAACTTGTAAGCAATGTAAGCTTATGTAAGCAAATGCCTGCACAGGGGATGTTACATCTATATATGTATGCTAGCTTACAGCTATAGTCTGAATACATAGGGTACAGTTTGTGGTTGCGTGCTGGACCCCTCAGTAACTTTGTGAGAAACCAAAGCATTTTCACACTAACCCCCTGATGAGCCAGCGGTGCAATTAAGCACTAACCTGTCCCATGAATGTTTAACAAATGCAGGCCATCACTCAGGTCCTGGGCCATATGGAGACGCAAAGAGACACACCACACCGCACCACAACACAGCACAGCACAGCACAGCAAAACATAACAGAACACACAACAACACACCACAGCACAGCAAAGCAAAACATAACAGAACACAACAAAACACAGCACAGCAAAGCAAAACATAACAGAACACACCACAACACAACACAGCACAGCAAAACACAACATACCACAGCACAACACAACACAGGGACAGTAGCAGTTAGGGCAACTCCTCAGGCTCTGTACTGGCTCTGTACATGACTCCTGCAGTGATACCTACAGCAAAGGTACAATTCCAGAATTTTGGCAGGTTCATTCCATCTCCACCCAATTTCACTTAATATTCCAATGCTACACAGACATTACAGGCTACGAGCCATATGCAGATGTTGATGCGGTGAGAAGAACGTTGAGTAGGTGATGTTGCTGCTGTAGCCCTTTTCCCTGTGAGCCTTTAGCAGCTCTTAGTGGTGAGATATGAGAATTGCAATCAGGACTGAGCAGAAATTCACACAACAACGTGGACAGACTGACAGTGTGTAAAATACCCCTATATGCTCTTTGGACAGAGTAGTTATTTCAGAAATTCTCTGTTTGTCAAGCCCCTATCAGTGTACTGTGTAGATCCTATGTAGATCTCATCAGGACCATACTAGCTCAAGGCTTTTGTCTGAGGGGGAGCAAAGAAGTTGTCATAACAAGGTAAGCAGTAATGAAGCATAGTCTTTCGGTTTGACTTTCTCCCGCTGACTGTAATATTGAATTTCCTGGCTACAGATATAACCTATTTGGTTAACCCTTTATGTGTTGTATGGTCATACTGCCTTAAAACCTAGCGAGGGTTTTGTTGGACTTGCCAATCATTCATGAACAATAAGCACATGGGCAAAGTACATTTTGATCTGTATTTGGTGTATCTAACTCAGTCGAGCAGTGAATATCAAACACAGATTCAACCACAAAGAGCAGGGAGGTTTTCCAATGCCTCTCAAAGAAGGGCACATACAGTGGGGGAAAAAAGTATTTAGTCAGTTTAACTTCTCCCACTTAAAAAGATGAGAGAGGCCTGTAATTTTCATCATAGGTACACATCAACTATGACAGACAAAATGAGAAAAAATATTCCAGAAAATCACATTGTAGGATTTTTTATGATTTTATTTGCAAATTATGGTGGAAAATAAGTATTTGGTCAATAACAAAAGTTTCTCAATACTTTGTTATATACACTTTGTTGGCAATGACACAGGTCAAACGTTTTCTGTAAGTCTTCACAAGGTTTTCACACACTGTTGCTGGTATTTTGGCCCATTCCTCCATGCAGATCTCCTCTAGAGCAGTGATGTTTTGGGGCTGTCGCTGGGCAACACAGACTTTCAACTCCCTCCAAAGATATTCTATGGGGTTGAGATCTGGAGACTGGCTAGGCCACTCCAGGACCTTGAAATGCTTCTTACGAAGCCACTCCTTCGTTGCCCGGTCGGTGTGTTTGGGATCATTGTCATGCTGAAAGACCCAGCCACGTTTCATCTTCAATGCCCTTGCTGATGGAAGGAGGTTTTCACTCAAAATCTCACGATACATGGCCCCATTCATTCTTTCCTTTACACGGATCAGTCGTCCTGGTCCCTTTGCAGAAAAAACAGCCCCAAAGCATGATGTTTCCACCCCCCATGCTTCACAGTAGGTATGGTGTTCTTTGGATGCAACTCAGCATTCTTTGTCCTCCAAACACGACGAGTTGAGTTTTTACCAAAAAGTTCTATTTTGGTTTCATCTGACCATATGACATTCTCCCAATCCTCTTCTGGATCTTCCAAATGCACTCTAGCAAACTTCAGACGGGCCTGGACATGTACTGGCTTAAGCAGGGGGACACGTCTGGCACTGCAGGATTTGAGTCCCTGGCGGCGTAGTGTGTTACTGATGGTAGGCTTTGTTACTTTGGTCCCAGCTCTCTGCAGGTCATTCACTAGGTCCCCCCGTTGTGTTCTGGGATTTTTGCTCACCGTTCTTGTGATCATTTTGACCCCACGGGGTGAGATCTTGCGTGGAGCCCCAGATCGAGGGAGATGATCAGTGGTCTTGTATGTCTTCCATTTCCTAATAATTGCTCCCACAGTTGATTTCTTCAAACCAAGCTGCTTACCTATTGCAGATTCAGTCTTACCAGCCTGGTGCAGGTCTACAATTTTGTTTCTGGTGTCCTTTGACAGCTCTTTGGTCTTGGCCATAGTGGAGTTTGAAGTGTGACTGTTTGAGGTTGTGGACAGGTGTCTTTTATACTGATAACAAGTTCAAACAGGTGCCATTAATACAGGTAACGAGTGGAGGACAGAGGAGCCTCTTAAAGAAGAAGTTACAGGTCTGTGAGAGCCAGAAATCTTGCTTGTTTGTAGGTGACCAAATACTTATTTTCCACCATAATTTGCAAATAAATTCATTAAAAATCCTACAATGTGATTTTCTGGATTTTTTCTCTCTCAATTTGTCTGTCATAGTTGACATGTACCTATGTTGAAAATTACAGGCCTCTCTCATCTTTTTAAGTGGGAGAACTTGCACAATTGGTGGCTGACTAAATACTTTTTTTCCCCACTGTATTGGTGGATGGGTAAAAATAAAAATAAAGCAGGCATTGAATATCCCTTTGAGCATGGTGAAATTATTAATTACACTTTGGATGGTGTATCAACACACCCAGTCACTACAAAGATACAGGTGGCCTTCCTAACTCAGTAGCCGGAGAGGAAGGAAACTGCTCAGGGATTTCACAATGAGGCCAAAGATGACTTTAAAATAGTTACAGAGTTTAATGGCTGTGATATAAGAAAACTGAGGATGGATTAACAACATTGTAGTTACTCCATAATACTAACCTAATTGACAGAGTGAAAAGAAGGAAGCCTGTACAGAATAAAAAATATTCCAAAACATGCATCCTCTTTGCAACAACGCACTAAAGTAATACTGCAAAAAATTTAGCAAAGCAATTCCCTTTTTGTTTGGGGCAAATCCAATACAGCACATTACTGAGTACCACTCTCCATATTTTGAAGCATAGTGGTGGCTGCTCATGTTATGGGTATGCTTGTAATCATTAAGACTGGGGAGTTTTTCAGGATAAAAGAGAAACTGAATGGAGCTAAGCACAGACAAAATCCTAGAGGAAAAACTGGTTCAGTCTGCTTTCCACCAGATACTGGGAGATGAATTCACATTTCAGCAGGACAATAACCTAAAACACAAGGCCAAATATACATTGGAGTTGCTTACCAAGAGGACAGTGAATGTTCCTGAGTGGCCGAGTTACAGTTTTTACTTAAATCTGCTTGAAAATCTATGGCAAGACTTGAAATGGTTGTCCAGCAATGATCAACAACTAATTTGACAGCGCTTGAAGAATTTTGAAACGAATAATGGGCAGATATTCTACAATCCAAGTGTGCAAAGCTCTTAGAGACTTACCCAGAAAGACTCACAGCTGTAATCGCTGCCAAAGGTGATTCTAACATATATTGACTCAGTGGTGTGAAAACTTATGTAAATTAGATATTTCTGTATTTAATTTTCAACAAATTTGCAAAAATGTCTAAAAACATGTTTTCACTTTGTCATTATGGGGTATTGTGTGTAGATGGGTGAGAAAAAAAACAATTTAATCAATTTTGAATTCAGGCTGTAACACAACAAAATTTGGGATAAGTCAAGGGGTATGGATACTTTCTGAAGGTACTGTACATTTGGGAACTTGCATATCCTGAGGAAGCAGCTGTCATTTCCTGGTCAATAAAACAAAAAGAAGGCCAATGATAAGACGAAGGCGTAACACACACACACTTAGACAATTACCCCCCGCCCCCGCCCCCGCCCTCTCCCCCTTCCCAATCCTTGCTTACTCCACCTCTCATTCCCTGTAGCCCGGCCAGTCTTCCCCTTCTTCCCCTGTCCCTATGTGAGCGCCAGCCACTCTTGCTCCTGGCTGTGGTGCTGTATCCGTGTCATCACTCAGGATGGACTCCCCACCACTCTACCTGCCTCTGCTAATGCTGACCAGCCTGCTCAGCCTCTGTAAGGACCCAGTGCTCTACTTTCTACTTTCTCAGCTCAGATAGGTTACCTTTAGTTCACCTTCTATTCATATGTATGTCTGTCTCTCACATCACTAGTTTTCTTTTCTTATTCCTCCTCTGTCTCCTTCCACCTATCTCCACTCACAGGGCAAGGGGCAGAAGCTCGGTCATGTAAGTATGAGATACAATTACTTTCTGTATTTGATGCCACTTTAATAAATGCACCAGAGAGCTGGAAGAGTCCCGGTGTAGAGACAGTTTGAGGGCAGTTGGTCCTGTCTGCGGTTGACAAGCGGCTATTTTTATACCTCACACAAAATAGTTATTTTTGTAGGAAATGGGTATTGTGAGCTTCTTGCTTCCTTGACATTTTCATCTCTTTTGTTAGATTTATTGAAGGTATTTTAAGTGGAATATGCAGCTGGTTTCATTGTTTTGAGTCAGCATGTGAACAAGCTTCTGAGATGTTGAACCTCTTTGATCCACCTACATTCTCAAATACTGTAATGGTTTTATTTTCTCAGCAACTTTGTTCATTCTGAGCTCTTGATTGGGTATTGAGAGGGAGCTGGTGGATATAACTGTAATAACAGACCGTATCTATTCCCCAAAGGCTGAGTCACAGATTTGGCTCCAAAGTACTTTTGGCTCAGTTCTCAGCCTTTTCTCCTGCATGGCTGAGCTGTATGTGTACCTATTTTAAAAGCGTTACCAGGGAGGATGTGGAACAACATGCACGCTTTGTTGTGTCAGTTCAGGCCCAATAGTGTTGTTGGTGTTGAGTGCGAACAGGAGCCAAGGTAAGGCCACAGCCCTCCCAGGGGAGGGGAAGGTTGGCCTTTGTTTGTTAAAGTGTTTTCCTCCTTTCCTTCCTCCTCCACCTCCTGCTTACTGTGCAGTGGAGTGAAGGGCCGCCAGGCACCAGGGAAGGGCCTTCCTCTGTCTGGAGGACTCTACCTGCTCTGTAGAGGAGAGAGCCCAGAGGGAACTCCCTGGCTAGTCTTGAAGTATAGTTCATACCAAATATCTTGTGGCTTGACCAAAAATCACTTCCATTTAGCCTTGGTGATTTTGTACCCCAAATAGTAGTTTGTATTAGCCTTGGTTGTCATGGTGTCTTTGTGTGTCTGTGCGTGTGGTTGTGCAGTATTCACCATAGACAGTGTGACGCTCAAACTGAACCCCAGTGGTGAGGTAGACAGTGGGACATTCGTGGACCTGAACTGTGAGGTCAGCATCAGCCATGACCAGTCCCACCCCCTGACACACAGCTTCAACTTCCTGCGAGACGATGTCCTGGTCTACTCCAAAAACACCACCGAACCTGCGGTCCTTCACCAGCTCACCCCGGCCAGGGCTGCCAACTCTGGCGCTTACGAGTGCCGGGTCATAGTTCAGGACAAGAGCAAAGGCAGCAGGACCCAGAGACTCACCGTCAAAGGTACTGCTGAAATGGATCCATGATTATATTGACTTTCTGGTAAAACTCTCTAGATCTTCATTCATAATCCATTATATGTAGGTACATACAGTATCAAGTATTTTCCTCTTTGTGATGCATGGTATGTGAAATCATAGTGACTGACATTGATTGTTCGACCACAGGCTTACAGACGCCTGTGCTGCAGGTGACCTCCCAGATCCTGTTTGAGGGGGATGAGCTGGCAGCTACCTGCACAGCCTCAGAGGAGTCTGGCTCCCTGCTCTTCCACTTCTACCAGGACCAGGAGAAGATCAAGCAGGTGATGGCCGGTGGGAACTCAGTGGAGACCAGGCTGGAGCTGAAGCATGCTGGGGACAAACACCTGCGCTGTTACTTTGAAATCATCATGCTGCCCGACGCTGGGAGGTCCAACAACAGCAACACTGTCAAGGTCATGGTCAAAGGTAAGAGTGGGGTTGGATGCTGTCTGTAACTGTTGTATTTGTCATTGGAAGGTGCTGGTTCAGATTTCTAGTAGCGCATTGGGATTTAATGAATTTGAATTTGATTCATTCATTTGCTATGGGCATTATGCTTCTGTGTGCTTCAATATTTGATCACCTGTAAGAAAATAAATGTTGGGTTAAAGAGTATCCCTGTTCTTCTGTTGTATCATTAGAACTGTTCATCACACCCATCATGAACATTCTTCCTGGTAAAGATGTGATTGAGGGTGACATTGTCGAGTTTGTCTGTCAAGTGGTGAACCCCCCACCCAATGTGGCGGTCTTCCTGACCAAGGACAAGAGGGTGCTTAAGACAGCCTCCATTAGTCTCAGTCATAAGCTCAGAGTGCTGGCAGAGGACTCTGGGGAGTATGTGTGCAAGGCGGACAGAGGCAACGTGCAGAAAGAAGCCTATGAAAGCATCAAAGTCAAAGGCAAGTATTGGATGTCCATGTGTCTGTTGTAAAAGGTTGGGCCACATGACATGTAATAGTGAGCGTTTTTGAGCTGAACTGAATTTAATGTTTTGCCATGCCAAAGTATCTTTGAATTTAATGTTTGACACTCTGCTTTTTCTGTCTGATCAACACAGAGTTGTTTTCCAAGCCAGTCCTGGTGATGGAGCCCAGAGATGTGTTTGAGGGAGAGCTCTTCACACTGAACTGCTATACTGACCGCAATTCCCCTGAAATAATCAACATTTGGGACATGAAGTACTCCCTGTACAGGAACCAGGTCCTACTGACATCAGGAGGGAACTACAGTGCCACAGCACACCCCTCACTTAATGGAAATTACTCCTGCCAGGCCCAAGCCCAAGATATCTTAAAAAACAGCACACAGATTGTCCTCAAGGCAAAAGGTGAGTCTCTCTGTGTGGATGGGGTCATTCTAAAAACACTTAGTTTTTCTCTTCTCAGGTCTCATCCTGTCTTTTTCGTTCTCTTTTTTGTTCCCCCTCTCCCTCTGTCAGTGCCTGTGTCAGTCCCTCTTCTGAGCGTGGTAGGGGGCAGGTTGATCCTGGGCAAGCCCTTCCAGCTCCAGTGTCAGAGTGACAACGGTAGTCTGCCCATCACCTACACCCTGCTGAGCCCCCACAGACGGGCTGAGTTCAGGGTGGTCCGCAGTCCCAAGGATCTGGCCCTCTTCAACATCACCTCCATCCACAGGAGCACTGACATCCACAGCTTCTCCTGCAAGGCCGAGAACAACCCCAGTCAGCCCCACAGGGAGAGCTCAGGAGAGCACCTCCGACGCACTGCCACCATCATAGGCGAGTTGGCCAAACCACCTGTTTATAACAGAACCAAATGTATATATACATACACGTACAGTACCAGTCAAAGGTTTGGACACACCTACTCATTCAAGGGTTTTTCTTTATTTTTACTATTTTCTACATTGTAGAATAATAGTGAAGACATCAAAACTATGAAATAACACATCTGGAATCATGTAGTAACCAAAAAAGTGTTAAACAAATCAAAATATATTTTATATTTGAGATTCTTCAAAGTAGCCACCCTTTGCCTTGATGACAACTTTGCACACTGTTGGCATTCTCTCAACCAGCTTCATGAGGAATGCTTTTCCAACAGTCTTGAAGGAGTTCCCACATATGCTGAGCACTTGTTGGCTGCTTTTCCTTCCCTATGCGGTCCAACTCATCCCAAACCATCTCAATTGGGTTGAGGTCGGGTGATTGTGGAGGCCAGGTCATCTGATGCAGCACTCCATCACTCTCCTTCTTGGTCAAATAGCCCTTACACAGCCTGGAGGTGTGTCGGGTCATTGTCCGCAAACCAGATGGGATGGCGTATCGCTGCAGAATGCTGTGGTAGCCATGCTGGTTAAGTGTGCCTTGAATTCTAAAAACCTTGGAATGAGTAGGTGTGTCCAAACCTTTGACTGGTACTGTACATATGGCTCTGGTTTATAAAAGGGAGATGCTGGTACAGTTAGTCTAACTGATGACAGAGCAGACTTACTGTAATGACTCAACAACATTCATTCCCCACAGAGCCAGTCTCCAGGCCAGTACTGACCGTGACACCCAATATGGGGAACGTAGCTGAGGGGGAGGACCTGACCCTAACCTGCACTGTCCAGCGGGGCACGCCCCCCATCACCTACACATGGTATCACACAACGAGTGCCCTGCCCCTGCTGTCCAAGACCACCAATGACATGCGAGGATCCCACTCGGTTCAAGGTGTCAGTCGAGAGCATGGAGGCAGATACTACTGCGTCACCAACAACCCATCCAACGACAGCAAGAGCAGTGCCATGGTCACTGTTGGAGGTGAGAGGGGAAGGGGTCTCGCACATTAAAATATTATCACACAAACACACTTGTGTGTGACTAGAAGTCTTTTAGCTAAATCCACTGTGGTTGAACTTGACCTGAGGTAACCTCTGTATCATTGCTGTCTGCAGTGAAGTTGGCTGGCTGGAAGAAGGGGCTGATCGCAGCGTTCTGCATCCTGCTCACAGTGTCTCTCATCATCATCATCATCATCGTTAAGAAAGGACTTCTTCCATTCAGAAGAAAGAGAACAGTGGAACTGTCAGTGTGAGTGGGCCTGGCTTTGATTTCATCATACTTCAATAGTCTTTTCACAAATCATTGAATGTACAGGTGATGCACAATGCTTTGTTAGGCAAGATGTGAATATTAAAGCGGTAAAGGTCATATAGGAGTTTCCTGTTTAAATGTTCATTGTGTTTTCTTGTTCCCCCTCTCTCAGGAAGCCAGCAAGCACTAAAACAGACGAGACTCTGAGACTAACCCATGGAGAAGTCAATGGTAAGCACTGTCTACTGATTTACTGTACAGTAGTACCTATAGCTGCTGTCAGGACTTCACACTACTAAACCATTGGCCCACGATAGAAAGTCTATAGAGTCTTGCAGGCCCCTACCATCTCAGCCTTAACCTTGCTCCAATCCTTCTTCCTCTCAGTATATCCTCTCTCTTCCTCTCTGTGTGTTCCTTCCTCCTAGCTTGGCTCAGGGTAAATAGCAGGTGAAGGGATGCATACCTAATATGGCAAAGCAATAAATGTTTTTTCCAATTGGATGTGACCGGTGTCCTGTATGACTGACCCCTGGTCTCTGTGTTTTGCAGTCACTCCTGGGGTCATGGGAAGGAGCGTCTGGAGTGATCATGTCTCAGGCTCAGGTGAGTGTACCAGAGTTCATGAGGTCAACTCCTACATTTCAACAGTATGAGCATTAACTCTGTGACTATTCATGTCTAACATTAAGTGTGATTATTGTAGAGTCTGACGACCAGACCAGCGAGGGAACTTCTGAGGTACCTGAGCCACAATACACTGAGGTCCATCCCCAGGAGGTAGACCCCACCAGAGGTAAGAGACTGACCCATCCTCTTAGCTGGGAGGTGCTAGGCTTCAAATACACGTCAACATTATTATTGATCTATTGCTTAATGTCAAATAATCGTGAGCTGTCCACTTGTATTTTTAGATTCTGTCCCTATGAAGCATTTGTTTATGCATTCCTAGCTCCCGTGAAGAAAGGCACAGACATGGTGTACAGCGAAGTGCGGAACTCGATGCAAGGTAAGACTAATATCCTGTTCAATGTTCACTAAAGCCCTCTATACACTAAGAAACAGCAAATGAGATGGGCTTGTTCTCTGGGGTTTGAGAAATGTGCCATGCAGGAAACCAGGCCAGGCTTAACTCTAAACATCTGCATTGTTAGTGAGAGAGGGTGCCGTTAAGCCGGCCGCTTAGCCAGCTGTCCACTTCCTGCTCTCGTCAAAGGGAACTTCCTGTTATTACAATCCAACCCAAACACAGGGTCCATCTGTCAAGCGGAGTCAGAGGACTGCTCCATTGTTAACTCCTGAAATAAGAACCCCCACCCGCCATCCATTTTGTCCATTGTTGAGTAATTGACCTACTCCTTGCAAATGTAAATGGTATGTGTATCAAACAATGTTGCAGCACAGGGGAAGAGGAAACAATCATGGGCTTTGGCCTGCCTCTATATTGTCAAACAATGGGCTTGTTGGCAGGGAAACTGACTAGTAACACACACACATTAGTGGTTGTAATTGGATAAGCCCAAGGCGGTCAGTCTTGAGGAGAGGTGGAGGCTCTGGGTGAATGGTGTTGTTTTGGGGAGTGGTGGTGAAGACGTAGATCTTCTCTAACCACTGAATGCCTTCATTTCCTGAGCTTGTCTCCTGCTCTTGTTTTTGCTGGTGAGTCAGAGTCCGAACAAGCTGACGGCGTAAGTAGAGCAATGTGCTAACAAATACACTCACGCACATACTATAGACCTTATTACTTTGTTTTGTCTTAGAGGGACCCCTTATGGAGAAAATAAGACAACACAGAAGGAGGAAACCGCTAGAATACACAGAAACTGTAGAAACAGACACTGGTTTCTTCTTGTATTTTATTTTTTATTTTGTCTATTTCTGCAAGGCTCAGTTGAGTATGCCCAGCTAAACCACAATGACCATGAGTCAGAAGAACCAGACCAAGAACACGAGCCTGAACCAGAGCCAGAACCAGAACCAGAACAAGGATCAGAGCAAGACAGACAACTTGAATGACCACCATCAATATTTATTCTCTAACTTATTCAGCCCATAAAACAACTGGAGCTGTTATTGCATTAAATGCATTTGTATATTTTCTATATTTTTACACCTCTTCTTCTTAACCTTTTGTACAGTCTTTAAATGCCTGTAATTATGCCTTGGTGAATTGAGAATAAAACAATGCAGCAGAATGGGAGACCTTGTACTTTTTCTCAATGAGATAAAAATCTCTCCTGAGAACGTGCACATAGGATGGGTGTTGTGGCCTGGAGAAAAATACACACAAATACATTTCCCTCCATTGTGAGCTGAGCTCCATGGACAGGAGGGAAACCTTTGAAGCCTGCGGGGTGTAGCAACAGTCAGGGGGTGTGACACCACCCTGCTGGGTGACCAGGCAAACCACTCTGCCTCTCCTGACCAGAAGAGGGCAGCACCTTGCTTACGATGCAGTAGGGAAACTTGGTGCCACACTGCTGAAATCTCTCATCTCTTTCATGTGAGAGGCTTCCACTGTGTTTTATCATCAAGGCATATCAGTTTCAGTTTCCATCCTTTCATGGCTTTGATTGACTGAGACGAGTAGTGACTTAATAAGTTATGAGGTAATACAGGAGTCAATTCCTTTTCTCAGTATTTGGCTACGAGATGAGAACAAAAACAAACAAACAAACTTTAAAGTGTAGACTATATTGTCTATGTGCAAAGGTGTACACAGATCTGCACTAATTTCAGAACCTCTCTTCTGTCCAGAAGATTAGTGGAGTCATCATCCCCAAGGGAACACAACAACATTACATTAGTAATGTCTGTGCCATCACATATCCTTAGTCCCCTGTAGCTCAGTTGGTAGAGCATGGCGCTTGCAACGCCAGGGTTGTGGGTTCGTTTCCCACGGGGGGCCAGTATGAAAATGTATGCACTCACTAACTGTAAGTTGCTCTGGATAAGAGTGTCTGCTAAATGACAAAAAATATATATATCTATATTAGCTATATTATATTAGTTTCTTCAAAAAGCTTAATGAGACATCACCAAGGTGATCTGAACAACAAAGGCCTATAGCCCACAATAGGTTGATTGGGTTCATTAATGTCATGGCACATGTTGTTGACAGTCTAGCTCATGTGGATTTGCCTTTTGACAGGAATCTCTTAGGGACGTTGAAAGACTGACCAACACTGTGTAAAAAGCCATAGAACCCGACACCACAGCTAAACACCCACAGCCTGCCACCGACTTAAATGCTCTCAACTACATTCCCAGTTCGGTCACACGTATATGTCGCAGCCTTTAGGATGAAGCATTTATCTTCATTAGAGATAGCCCAGTCCCTTGTTTGGATTATGTTTCAGTTATTTGTGTGTGTATGTTTCAGCTGTGTGTGTGTTTGTGTGTGTGTGCGCGCCTGTGTGTGACAGAAAGTGAGCAATACAGAGGGGGAAGTAAGGGTGAACCCAAGAGAGAGAGCGAGAGCGCGAGAGAGAGAGAGAGAGAGAGAGCTCTAGTGACAGTATGTGTAAGCTAGGGCTCCTCCTTCCCCACCTCAGGTCATGTTGAGTTTGAATCACCATCCTAGCTAGCTAAAATGTAAGCAAAAGTCCAGCCACCTTTAGTGTAGTCAAACTATTCACTATTGGTTCTCGTACTAGGAAGTTCAAAATGTAACAAAACACTATAATATTTAATGTCAATGCAAATATATTTTGTATTATGATACGGTAAGAAATAAAAGAAATACTGCTATTTTAGGTAATCCCCCAAGGGGAAGTCAAAACTATCTATAAGTGTTAAAGACGGCCCTTTTAAGAGGAGGCCTTGAGTCCAAAGAGCAATCTATGAATGAATAGTTTTCCAAAATGCGTTCCAAAATGAAAACCCAATCCAGCTCCATGTCTCAGCTGTCTAGATCTCTGCAGGGTGTTATTACTCTATCGTTACATCACACGCTGCAGTTTCAGCTTTTAGGGTGTGGGTGAATTAATCATATTACTTAACAGGTCTGCCCTGACAGCAGTTAACAGCATATTTTGAGAATTGGAAGCTGGAGGTCATGTGCTGCTATGGAATTAAAATGACTGTAGCAGAAGTAGAATAAACAAGAATATGCTGGCTATTAATGAGCGGGTATTAACCTGTGCAAGCAATTTTTGGACGGCATTTATTATAGGTCAGATTGGCTTTTTAATTTTCAACTGCACAATAATAAAGCCAAAGTGATATATGTTTACACCCTGTGTCCTATACTATTTTCCTCCGCAACAACACTACATACAGAAATAACCCCTAGTCTGGTGAATCTGCTGAGGCCATCTCCTGCGTACCTCGCGGCGTCAACCCGGCCACCATCCCCTCCAAACCCTGAGGTGTCCTGGCCATGGATGGCGCTGTCCTCTTCAGAGGGCCTGGTCTGATGTTTGAAGAGCCTGTCTACCCTGTCAAATACACGCTGCTGCATTTACCATGTTCCTGCATCCATCATGTGAGGTCATGTGCTGTCATAGACGCTGTGGATTCCTGTTACATGTCAACTGCCCAGCTGCACAAGAGAAGACTAGACGGTATGTCCTCCATGGTCACAAGGCCAATGGCGTGGTGACTAGACAGGACAGGTTTTCTTAATGTCTTTATAATGTTGATACAGTAGGAGAGAGTGATAAATATGTCTTTGGAACTTTTCACTTTTAGAAGTGTGGGACGCTGTGTCCCTTTATTTTTACTGCCTGTGTGTTCGTGTCTCAGCAAGGAAACCTGATCCGGCCCCTCCTGTATCTGAAGCAGGATTCCAGCTCCGCCATTGGCTACGCTGCTAAAATTGGCACGTTGACCACTGTGAATATTATGTCTTTCACTTGGCCTTATGTGCACTGCTGAGACTCAGTGGTGAGGTCATCGCGGCAGAAGATTCATTGTTCTTAGATTTGCTACTATCACAAACTAAGATGTTCCCAGGTACTTATGTCTTTGTGCTTTCCAGTTGTACACAGTGTTCAAGATTACTGTGTTTTACAGCTGTCTCAAAATACTGCTATTAGCAGACACCATAGTTACAGCTGAAGCCCCTAGTAATGATTTACTTGATAGCCCACAGCAGCACTGTAAGTACTGCCTCTGCAATACATTTTTGAAGTTAAGAAAATTATGATTATAATCAGACCTGAGGGCGTGGCAGATTGTCAACATGATACACTGACCCAGTCTGTAGACTAGAGGAGGATACAGAAAGGATCCATCATAGTGGTCTCGATCATGTGGAGCAAACTTAAACTTGCGCCTTTTTTGCTTCCTCCTCATGGTATAGCTAGTTACCTGACTTGACTACAGCTCTCCATTCAGCTTACTATCATTAGACACGAGTCACCAGGAAACGTGGAGATTCAATCATCTCTTCTCTAACTCTTCTCTTTCTACCCTGCTCTCAATATTCCCTAGGATTCATGTTTCCATGCATACATTTTGGATGTAAACTTTATCTCCATTTTCCCCCTTTCATGAGTAATGGATCAGCTCATCTGATTAAAATCTCAGACAGCAATTTAAAATAGAGTCATGTAAACAAGCAACAAAGTATGTCATACTGTATAGCACTATATATGAAGAATATAGCAGGTTTACACAAACAAGCCCAGCTCCCATAGTCCTACATTTGTATTTACACATCTTTATCCTAATATTGACATCTTGTCTCATACCACAACAGTGATAATATAATTCATGCAATGTTACACAGGGGGCTACTATCTATTCCCCCATGGCCTGTGGAATGTTGTTCCACTCCTCTTAAATGGCTGTGTGAAGTTGCTGGATATTGGCGGGAACTGGAACCCGCTGTCTTACACGTTGATCCAGAGCATCCCAAACATGCTCAATGGGTGACATATCTGGTGAGTATGCAGGCCATGGAAGAACTGGGACATTTTCAGCTTCAAGGAATTGTTTGCAGATCTTTGCGACATGGGGCCGTGCATCATGCTGAAACATGAGGTGATGGCGGCGGAAGAATGGCACGACAATGGGCCTCAGTATCTCGTCACGATATCTCTGTGCATTGAAATTGCCATAGATAAAATGCAATTGTGTTCATTGTCTGTAGCTTCTACCTGCCCATACCATAACCCCAGCACCACCATGGGGCACTCTGTTCACAACATTGACATCAGCAAACCGCTCGCCCCCACGACGCCATCGGCCACCTGTCCAGTACAGTTGAAACCATGAAGAGCACGCTTCTCCAGCATGCCAGTGGCCATCGAAGGTGAGCCTTTTCCCACTGAAGTCGGTTACGACGCCAAACTGCAGTCAAGTCAAGACCTTGTTGAGGACGACGAGTACGCAGATGAGCTTCCCTGAGATGGTTTCTGACAGTTAGTGCAGAAATTCTTCGGTTGGACGTACTGCAAATTCTCTAAAACGACGTTGGCAGCGGCTTATTGTAGAGAAATGAACATTCAATTTTCTGGCAACAGCTCCGGTGGACATTCCTGCAGTCAACATGCCAATTGCATGCTTCCTCAAAACTTGAGACATCTGTGGCATTGTGTTATATGGCCTTTTATTGTCCCCTGCACAAGGTGCACCTGTGTAATGTTCATGCTGTTTAATCCACTTCTTGATATACCACACCTGTCATGTGGATGGATTATCTTGGCAAAAGAGAAATGCTCACTGACAGAGATGTAAACAAATTTGAGCACAGAATTTGAGAGAGAAAAGCTTTTTGTGCATATGGAAAATTTTACATGTTGCGTTTATATTTTTGTTCAGTATAACTGCAGGGGGTAAAGCTTTGATTTAGATCATTCGCATGTTTAGATATTGAATATATCATATTTGTGTAGTACTATTTTAGCACATTTATTCATCAGGAATTTACATAGTAAAATGGTAATTACTTAAGCAATAATACAAGGCCATGTGTTATAACATTTCATCATGTCTGTGACGTGGTCATAGCCACCAGGGAAACCGAGTGGGGTAGACAACCACTGGCATGATAAAAATGTCATAACATGTCATTAGAATCATATTAACACCCACCGTGTACGTTGCCCATACGTTGTCAATGGGCTGTGCGGTGCATTCTGGGTAAACCCCAACAAGGAGATCTCTCCTTCAAGGAGTCAATTGGGCGCTAGCACAAAAACCCAACATGAGCATGAATTACATGAAGAAGAAGTTCAACATTACAAATATTTTCCAGGATTTAAGATAATTAACTTGTCCTCTGTAATATCGTATAGCTTTAGGCAGGTTTCTCGACTCATACCCTGACTTTTATAAGGGATTTCTGCCTGTCTGTCCCGACTCTAGCGGCCATGTATATGTTGTCTTGTAAATCATGGGCAGGATAGACTCTAACAATGGGAATTCTAAACCACCCATTGGATAAACAATAATAACCAATCAATTATCAATGCTTATATTATTTGTATCTAAAGTAGTCAATATTATGCAATTGTATTTAGAGTAATGAATATAACTAATTTAATAAATAACTATTTAGCCTAATAATATCTGTCTCTTCATAATATCATGCATTATCTCATCACTAATGGGAACTCATTCTAAACTGGTGGTAGGAACTGTAAGTTTTCAAATCAACTTCATATGACCTTTCATAGGTCCTCTGGTAAACGGTAGAAGTGATGATTGAAGAGCTGAGGAGGAGGTTTGGTAAGCATGGATGGCTGCAGGGCAGAGATTGACTGTGTGTGGTTGTCATCTTTAATAGGACTAATAAGTCCTGTCAGCTTGGCTATAGATAGGTGTGTATATTTTACATAACCTCTGTGTTTCCTTGAAAAGCTCTCTTGGCAGGCGCATGACTGAAGACAGCGCAGCCCCAACCTGCTGGCCTGCAATAGGTCAAACTCCAGCTGGAGATTCTATTTGTGTTACGTAATTAGGTCACGCAGCTTGCATCTCCCTTTTTTTTTTTACCATCCATCTTCTGCCCGCCGGCTCCTCAGTTTAATTCCTGTCATACAACCTCCACAGCTACTAACGAAGAATGGTATGCCAGAGTTATGCCCCAACGGTGTGACAATAAGAGGATGTCACAGGGGCGAGTGCTCCTGTAGGCTGAGCCCCCATGGTGGGCGCGGTGTTGGCAAGGGCACACACTACATGGATATTGTGTCAGAGATTGAGGAGGGATTAGTCTTGAGGTAAGTTTCAATAAGTCATGGGCACTCGAGGTGGTGTAGCACAAAATGGTGGAGTCCTTTTGCATTGGCAGTTGGAATCATGGCAAACTGTTTGGCCAGTGATCCGGGAGCCCATTAGTTGTCACAGTTATTATGGACCTGTGTGTCCACCATTTCACAGGATCTTATATTTTGCATTTATGTCAGTGCCCTCTCCTTAATGGCAATTTCATAGGTAGGAACCATGGCTAGTAAAGGGTCTTGTCTGCAGTTTGCTATAGAGGATGACATGTGAAGATGGTCCAGAATGCCATTGTTCTTTGATGTGGTGGGTACAGGTTTGTAAAGGTTAGTTACAGCATGTTACTTGTTTTAATCACTATCCGTCCTCCTCTCCATTGGCTGCTGAACACCAACCATTCCCAGGGCAAAACCCAGTCACATGCCCCAATTGTGTAATCAAACATCAACAAATGAATGCCTACACGGCTGGCCTTTCACCTCACCCTCCTTTTCCATGGATGCAGGCCCGGATCGGGTAACCCTATCCCCAGACAAGCAGGCCCGCGCCCTGGCTCTCTCCCCTCCGTGTGAAGTCCAGACACTCCTGCTCTGGCTGTGGGCTGGACAGCTGCTGGCCCTGTTTACTGCTGCGGCCCCTCGCGGGGTAGCAATCTTCATACCTGGTCAATGTCAGCGGCTACAGCCCCTCCCTGTGGCCTGTGTCTCCAACGGGAGCACACAAAGCACTATTCTAAACATTGTAAACACATAAAACCAGTGATCCCCCTCTGGAACACCTTTGGCTCTGTAAAGCGGGAAGCCTTTTAAATTTGGTTTGCTTTGGGTCATAGGAAACTATTAGGGGAGCGGGTGTTAATGGGGTGATACGTACGGTCAGTAAGTTCCCAAGTTCAAAAGTTCTACTCCATTATATCCCTTAGCTTGGAGAGGGCCTTAATACCTTTACCCCAGAACAAATAACGCACTCTCACTCTCTAATATCTGCTACATGGTAATAAAGGAAAGGTACGGCTGGTCAAGTGTTTGGCCGACTTCACGCTTTACACACTCAGTGAAAGTGTTCACTAACAGACATTGGGCTGTCTAAATGTTTATTACCTACGTATAACCATTATATTAGTAAGGAATGCAATCTCCTTTCCACCTTTTGATGACATATAAAGCTCTTGGCCTTGACTGTACCATTTGTTCTGAAGACAGCCTGAGACATTAAGGACAGTGTGTGAACCAGTTCAAGAAGCCAAGGGATTTACTGGCTATCTATTTCTTTCCTTACACACCTTTTGATGAGCGATTTGAGTGAGTTTGTGAACAACTTTCAATTACATCTATCTTTAGGGGGGTTCCATATGTGTGGTAGGAGTAGCTTATCTAGTGTATTTACACATCTGCACTAATCTATGTGATCATAATTAGCATGATATACACTACCGTTCAAACGTTTGGGGTCACTTAGAAATGTCCTTGTTTTCGAAAGAAAAGCTATTAATTTTTTTGTCCATTAAAATAACATCAAATTGATCAGAAATACAATGTAGACATTGTTCATGTTGTAAATGGCTACTGTAGCTGGAAACGGCTGATTTTTAATGGAATATCTACATAGGCCCATTATCAGCAACCATCAGTCCTGTGTTCCAATGGCACGTTGTGTTTGCTAATCCAAGTTTATCATTTTAAAAGGCTAATTGATCATTAGAAAACCCTTTTGCAATTATGTTAGCACAGCTGAAAACTGTTGTGCTGATTAAAGAAGCAATTGAACTGGCCTTCTTGAGACTGGTTGAGTATCTGGAGCATCAGCAATTGTGGGTTCGATTACAGGCTCAAAATGGCCAGAAACAAATAAAACTTTCTTCTGAAACTCGTCAGTTCTTGTTCTGAGAATTGAAGGCTATTCCATGCGAGAAATTGGCAAGAAACTGAAGATCTTGTACAACGCTGTGTACTACTCCCTTCACAGAACAGCGCAAACTGCCTCTAACCAGAATAGAAAGAGGAGTGGCAGGCCCCATTGCACAACTGAGCAAGAGGACAAATACATTAGAGTGTCTAGTTTGAGAAACAGACGCCTCACAGGTCCTCAACTGGCAGCTTCATTAAATAGTACCCGCAAAACACCAGTCTCAACGTCAACAGTGAAGAGGTGACTCCGGGATGCTGACCTTCTAGGCAGAGTTGCAAAGAAAAAGCCATATCTCAGACTGGCCAATAAAAAGAAAAGATTAAGATAAAAGAACACAGATTGGAAGAAGTGTTATGGACAGACGAATCGAAGTTTGAGGTGTTCAGATCACAAAGAAGAACATTTGAGACGCAGACCAAATGAAAAGATGCTGGAGGAGTGCTTGATGCCATCTGTCACGCATGGTGGAGGCAATGTGATGGTCTGGGGGTGCTTTGGTGGTGGTAAAGTGGGAGATTTGTACATGGTAAAAGGGATCTTGAAGAAGGAAGGCTATCACTCCATTTTGCAACGCCATGCCATACCCTGTGGACGGCGCTTGATTGGAGCCAATTTCCTCCTACAACAGGACAATGACCCAAAGCACAGCTCCAAACTATGCAATAACTATTTAGGGAAGAATCAGTCAGCTGGTATTCTGTCTATAATGGAGTGGCCAGCACAGTCACCGGATCTCAACCCTATTGAGCTGTTGTGGGAGCAGCTTGACTGTACGGTACGTAAGAAGTGCCCATCAAGCCAATCCAACTTGTAGGAGGTGCTTCAGGAAGCATGGGGTGAAATCTCTTCAGATTACCTCAACAAATTGACAACTAGAATGCCAAAGGTCTGCAAGGCTGTAATTGCTGCAAATGGAGGATTCTTTGATGAAAGCAAAGTTTGAAGGCCACAATTATTATTTCAATTAAAAATCATTATTTCTAACCTTGTCAATGACTACATTTCCTATTCATTTTGCTGTATTTCCTATTCAAACTCATTTCATGTATGTTTTCATGGAAAACAAGGACATTTCTAAGTGACCCCAAACTTTTGAACGGTAGTGTATATATCCCTGTATTAAGCATAGGCTCATGTCAAAGGCCCCTAGCTAATAGCCTGCTCTAAACCATTGTTCAGACCATGGTATAGCAATACACTTCAGAGTAACAGTGTACCTCCTTGAAAGTGAAGGTGATATATTTCAGCCCTGAATTGTGACCACAAATAGTCCCAATTGTAACTCTCTTTCTTTCAGCTTTAACACCTCGAGGAATACTCTCCAACAATCTTTGGAGCCTTGACTTTTAAATTGATCTGAGTGTTTACACAGAAATTGTGTTATTTAAAACTGAGCCCCAACTTAATACATCCTTGAAATTCCCATAGTGCCCTCCTTGTGTGATGGGTTCAGCAGCAGGCCTACTGTTTGTGTTCTTGAAGACGTGTGTCTTAGTTTCTCTGGGACTAAGCACATCATATGACTAGCCTACCTATATTAGTTTTCAGGCAAAATGTCCACAATCGAAGTGCATCCAAGCCAAAGTACACAATTCATTTTTCTACGTGCTTTTAAACATGTGTAACTTTCCTGTCTCTTCTTATGTCAACTAAAAATAAGCAAAGGCTACACTGAAAGTCAAACAAATTAAATTATCATCGATACTTTTCCGGGCAACACTACTTTGGTCTTCTAAGAAAAGATGGACCAATTGCCATGGAAACTATTTATTTGTGACTTAAGGGCTCAGCAACTCTAGAGTCCAGAGGCATGGGAACCATGATGGCCATGCCATGCATCTCTGGCCAGGTGGCGGACACCGGACGCTCCCGTTTTGCACAGCAAATGGCCCGATTTAGTTTGGGGTGGTCTGCCGTCTGTGCTAGGAGCAAGGCTCAGAGTAGAGGCTCTGAAAGCTGTCAGATCATCCGTTTGTGGATGCCTGCCACAGCATGTTCGAAGACACGCATACAGGGCAGCGCTGATGGAAATGTCAGTCAATGGAAATGTGCCACATTATGTGATACACAGCTAACTTTGTAGCCTCTATTTTTTTCAATAGCGGATGCCTACAATGAAGACAGAGAAATGTAGGTGTAACTGTAGGTCACCACTTTCAGGGGCTGTGAAAAGGGTCACATATCCAGGGTACCTTTGGCCCTGATTATTACTATCCTGTAAACTCTTCCTCCAAACCAGAAAAGAGGATGGCCGTGTCTGAATATGCGTACTTGCTTTCTAAATAGTAGGCTGATTGAGTATTCAAAAATAGAACGTTTTAGAGTATGTGAAGTTTCGAAAATTAAGTACGCTTTAAATGGCAGCATGTCATACTGATTTCTCCTTTTCATCAACACTGAACAAAAATATAAAACGCAACATGCAACAATTTCAAAGATATTACTGAGTTACAGTTCATATAAGGAAATCAGTCAATTGAAATAAATTCATTAGGCCCTAATCTATGGATTTCACGACTGGGATTACTGATATGCATCTGTTGGTCCACAGATACCTTTTAAAAAGGTAGGTGTGTGGATTAGAAAACCAGTCAGTATCTGGTGTGACCACCATTTGCCTTATGCAGCACGACACATCTCCTTCGCGTAGAGTTGATCATGTTGTTGATTGTGGCCTGTGGAATGTTGACCCACTCCTCTTCAATGGCTGTGCGAAGTTGCTGGATATTGGTGGGAACTGGAACACGCTATCTTACATGTCGATCCAGAGCATCCCAAACATGCTCAATGGGTGACATGTCTGGTGAGGCCTTGGAAGAACTGGGACATTGTCAGCTTCCAGGAATTGTGTACAGATCCTTGCGACATGGGGCTGTGCATTATCATGCTGAAACATGAGGTGATAGCGGCGGATGAATGGCACGACAATAGGCCTCAGGATCTCGTCACGGTATCTCTGTGTATTCAAATTGCCATTGATAAAATGAAATTGTGTTCATTGTCCATAGCTTATACCTGCCCATACCATAACCCCACCGCCACCATGGGGCACTCTGTTCACATCAGCAAACCGCTCGCCCACACGACGCCATACACGCTGTCTGCCATCTGCCCGGTACAGTTGAAACATGGATTCATTCGTGAAGAGCACACTTCTCCAGCGTGCCAGTGGCCATCTAAGGTGAGCATTTGCACACTGAAGTCGGCTACGACGCCGAACTGCAGTCATGTCAAGACTCTGGTGAGGACGACAAGCATGCAGTTGAGCTTCCCTTAGACGGTTTCTGACAGTTTGTGCAGAAATTCTTCAGTTGTGTAAACCCATAGTTTCATCAGCTGTCCGGGTGGCTGGTCTCAGACGATCCCGCAGGTGAAAAAGCCGGATGTGGAGATCCTGGGCTGGCGTGGTTACACATGGTCTGCGGTTGTGAGACAGGTTGGACATACTGCCAAACTCTCTAAAACAACATTGGAGGCAGCTTATGGTAGAGAAATGAACATTCAATTATCTGGCAACAGCTCTGGTGGACATTCCTGCAGTCAGCATGTCAATTGCAAACTTAAGACATCTGTGACATTGTGTTGTGTGACAAAACTGCACATTTTAGAGTGGCCTTTTATTGTCCCCAGCACAAAGTGCACCTGTGTAATGATCATGCTGTTTAATCTAAGATGACATATGGAATTGTTTTAAGATGGTCATACCATGGATCATTTAGGTATTTTATTTTGAGTTTTAAGACCCCTTTAGTTATAAAAAATATATATAAAATATTGAATTTGGCCTTACTACTACCCATAGAAATGCATCGAATAACACATTCATAAATGGCAAAAAAGACTAATAAAAAAATAAATCATAAGGAATAAGGTTTTGAAGTGTCTGTCCTATATCTAGGAGATATAAGAAAGCTCAGGAAATATGTATATACAGTTGAAGTCGGAAGTTTACATACACTCATTAAAACTCGTTTTTTAACCACTCCACAAATGTCTTGTTAACAAACTATAGTTTTGGCAAGTCGGTTAGGACATCTACTTTGTGCATGACACAAGTAATTTTTCCAACAATTGTTTACAGACAGATTATTTCACTTATAATTCACTGTATCACAATACCAGTGGATCAAAAGTTTACATACACTAAGTTGACTGTGCCTTTAAACAGCTTGGAAAATTCCAGAAGCTTCTGATAGGCTAATTGACATAATTTGAGTCAATTGGAGGTGTACCTACAGAGGACCAATTTTGTGGTAGCTCAATTGGTAGAGCATGGCGCTTGTAACGCCAGGGTAGTGGGTTCGATCCCCGGGACCACCCATACGTAAAAATGTATGCACACATGACTGTAAGTCGCTTTGGATAAAAGCGTCTGCTAAATGGCAAATTATTATTATTATTATTACCTGTGGATGTATTTCAAGGCCTACCTTCAAACTCAGTGCCTCTTTGCTTGACATTATGGGAAAATCTAACGAAATCAGCCAAGACCTCAGAAAAAAAATGGTAGACCTCCACAAGTCTGGTTCAACCTTGGGGGCAATTTCCAAACGACTGAAGGTACCACGTTCATCTGTACAAACAATAGTACGCAAGTATAAACACCATGGGACCACGCAGCCGTCATACCGCTCAGGAAGGAGACGCGTTCTGTCTCCTAGAGATTAACGTACTTTGGTGCGAAAAGTGCAAATCAATCCCAGAACAACAGCAAAGGAACTTGTGAAGATGCTGGAGGAACAGTATCTATATCCACAGTAAATTATGTGGATATATTGAAGCAACATCTCAAGATATCAGTCAGGAAGTTAAAGCTTGGTCGCAAATGGGTCTTCCAAATGGACAATGACCCCAAGCATACTTTCAAAGTTGTGGCAAAATGGCTTTAGGACAACAAAGGCAAGGTATTGGAGTGGCCATCACAAAGCCCTGACCTCAATCCTATAGAAGATTTGTGGGCAGAACTGAAAAAGCGTGTGCGAGCAAGGAGGCCTACAAACCTGACTCGGTTACACCAGCTCTGTCAGGAGGAATGGGCCAAAATTCACCCAACTTATTGTGGGAAGCTTGTGGAAGGCTACCCGAAACGTTTGACCCAAGTTAAACAATTGTCGTGTATGAAGATTATGACTAGTCTTGAGGGACAAAGAAGAACTGTTTATCTTGGTTTGAATGTAGCAGTTGGAGGGTGACGCCCCAGGGGAGACCGGTGATTGGACGAAAAAGGGAGCAACCCATTTATTGCCATTGTTTATAAGTATGGGTTAGACAAAGGAAAAGTCAGAAGCATTCAGATTAATTTGGGACGGGGCTTCTCCAGACTCCGCGGGTCTGTAACTTATGCTGTAACCTCGTGATTTTAATAAAAGCCTCTAAACACGGTGCAGCCTAAGCGGACTCCTTGATTGACAGCAATACCTACCAGCATTCGACGCGATACCACAAATGGAGGTCCTACCGAGATTCTGATTGCATCGTTCTTGGTTCCCTTCCTGAGGCGCGAGGTGACTACTCCCCAAGCCGGCTTTAAAGGTGAGATTACTCACAAAATTTGGGCATTAGTTATTCCGCTGGTTGGGGAGAGGGCATTGAAGGTGTACAGTTAAAAGTACTTGGGTCGTTGTTGATGTGGGGTATTGCGGTCGATTAGGAGTCTGTAAGAATATTCTAAAATGTAATTCCATTGGTAAACGGCAGATGATTGGAATTTTAGAGCATAAAACGGTAGGAATTAAGTATTGAAGGTGTACAATTAAAACAGATATGCATACATTAGAGCGCTGTACCGCGTAAAGACCCCGGAGTGGGCCATTTAGAATGGGCCGAAAAGCCGCTAGCGCGATAGAATGTGCCAGTCGGTGTGTTTTTTAAAGAAAAACTCGGGCTTGATGGAATTTATCTGATTTGTGATTATTGCTCGACTTTCGTCCGACGGGGGGTCGGTTGGGTCTAATTTCTCGGTGAATTGTCATTAATTCCACGGTAGCACAAAATGGTAGGGAAATATGTTAAAAAGAAAAGGGCAGCGTGGGATGCTTATTTGTGTGGGGTAGGCCGCAGTTAGCTAAAGGCTAAGGCTAATGTTAATGCTAAATGCTGGAGTGGGTTTCATGCTACATTATACATAGCAGCTAATGCTAAATGCTAAGGCTAAATGCTAATTGTGTTGCGTGCTACATGCTAACGTGTCCTTAGAGGCCCATTGCGATGGATTAAAGCCTCTTAAACTTGTTTGTGTGTGGGTGGAATTCAGAGTTCCACGCAAATGTGAGTTCTGTTATGTGTAATTGTCTGACTATAAGTGTAAAATAGAGAACTGAGGTAGAACGCTGGCGTTCTATTGTGTGGCAATCGAAGGGTTAAATGGATTTGCGCATGCGCTTGATTTTACGGCGCTAAAACTACGACATGAGGTTATTTGCTAAAACTACAACACGGCATTGTGGGTAAGGGTCATATTTTTGTGGGGTTACACTGCAGGGGGAGAAATAGCCACAGACTAGGGGTATTTGGACACGAATCTTCTAAATCATTAAAGTGACTGTTGTTCGAACATGAAACTATTTGTTGAGATGTAGTGAATTTATAAAGTAAATATATGTTGACGGAGTATAATGAATTGAATTAAATGACGGATTAAAATAAAATACAAATGTTTTGAGCGATCTATTTAGTTCTGGGTTCAGTCTTATAGCAAATATGAGTGGGGGAATATTGAATGTGGATAACTTGGTTAAGTGTATAAACTTTAAATGCTTGTCTGTACCGTTTTGTTCCCTTGTCATATGAGAGGCGATAGGACGAGAGTAAAGGAGAGAGAGAGGAGGGGCTAACGTGTGCGTGACGTGACAAGGTGTGACGCAGGCAGAGGATCATTCAAAATCAGGCCAGTGCTTTTTTGTCTACAAATCTTCCCCTACAGGATCGAATATGTTATGACAATTTCTCAGACGCTTGGCAACAGACTGATCATTTGAATAAAATTTGCATTTTGGAGTCTCTGTGCATTACTGGGCTTGATTAGGGGTTCGGTTGGAAAGCAGGTACTGACATTATTCTGTGAAATTAAGATACTTGGGTGCATATTAAACAATGGAATTTATGAGTGTGGTAAAGTTGTAGATTGGAAATCATTGTTTTTGGGATTGCTGTGAAGTTGACTACTGGTATTCACTTTCCGGATGGGTTAAGGTAAGTGGGCCACTAATTGATAAATTGGTAAGATAGGTGTAGAAATAAAAGATTGGTGTTAATTATTCATAATTTTTAATTGATTTTTAATTATTTTTAATTGATTTTTTTATTGATATTTTTTTATTTTTTATTAAAAATAATGTTTGAATAAAATTTTTAATTGAATTTTTGATATTCATATTTTTATTGATTTCTTTTTTTGGGGGGGTTCTTTAGGTTATATTAATAATTAAAGGGGGGAAGCCATAGGCTATATAGGCTAAAATAAAATAGTTCACAATAAAGGAATATAAAAGAGTAGTTACAATGGGGAGAAAGGACAGCAAGGCTATGAAAGTTATTACACCGGTTGATATAGTGGAACATAGTAATCCTTTAGTTAAGGGTATTGCGAGGTTATCCGGCAAATGGAACAAACGTTGGCCTGACATTGAACAAACATGGCCAGTGGAAGGGACTCTTAACCCTGACGTCATCAACATCATGAAAGTGCTTCTGTCAATTTACAAGGCAGATCAGAAGAAGGGAAAACAAAAGGAACGACGTAAAGAAAAGAGACAAAGGGAGCTGGGTGTTCTTAAGTTGTTTGAAGATGAAGGACAAAAACTGATGAAAGATACCAACGATAAGGGAAGCAAAGGTATGGAGAAAAGGCTAAAGGAAGAGAAGTCGACAGAGAAACTAAGGGTAGAGGTCGGTATACCTTTCTCACATACGGATTCGGCGAAAAGACCCCCACCTTATGAGAAGGAAGTAGAGCTTAGGGATGCTTATCCTCAGCTTCCAGTGATCCTCCAGCAGGGTGATTATTACATCAGAGATGAAGATGAACAAATAATAGAGAGAGGACAAGCAGAAACGACCATAAAAATGCATCCAAGCTCCAAAGGTAAAAAGAAAACGAGAAGTCTGAAAACTAAGGGTGGAATGAGGTTAAGTAGGATGGAACTGGATGAGGACGATGATGATCAGAGTGATTTAGAGGGGATCATGGCTGGATATGATCCGGTGATCAAACGGAGGTTGGCCAGAACGGAGAGAAGGGGTGAGGAAGGTTGGAAGAAGAAGGATACAAGATATTCCAGGGCTGAGGAAGGTTTGAAGAAGAAGGATACAATATATTCGAGTTCTGAGGAAAGCAAAGATGAAGACAGCGATAAAGAGGAGACTAAAGGTGCTGTGTATTCGAAAGGAGTTTATCCTGCAAAGATTGGCACAGAAGAAATAGAAGGAGATATAGACCGATGCTTATCAGAACTGGAGAATGCAAGGACTGCAGGAGAGGTAAGAGAGCTAGAGGAAGAACTCCAGACGCTGACCATACAGAAGGAGAAACAGCTGAAAAAAGAATCCAAAAAAGGTGAGACAAAATATGCATTAAGGCCAAGGAAAGAGACCACGAGCAAAATGATACCAGTTATCATTCGAGGTCAAAACTTTGAATATAAGCCGTTGCAAAATACCGATATGTCAAATATACTTGAGAAGCTGCCTATTCTTCAAAATGGGGCCTATCCTTGGATTTCGAAATTGGAAGAAATTACGGTGGGAACACAGTCAGCCATAGGAGACGTTAAGAGACTGTTGGCTAATCTCATTGGGATTCCAGATATGGAAGAAGTCTTTCAGAGAGCTGGACTCATTAGATATGTAGGGACTGCGGTGAACGATCCTGAATTGTTGGCTGCGAGTAGGAATCGTCTGTGGAGAGCATTGAAAGATACATTTCCAACAAATGTGCATCCTGATAATATTCTGATTGACCCACTAGGACAACAAGAAAATCCGAGAGCCTATGTGTCAAGAGTTCATCAAGTGTGGAGAAATATTACTGGAAATGATCCAGATGTGAGTCAAATTGAGCAGTCAATTTTTGAGAGCTAAACTGCAAATGGGACTGCCCTCACCAGTAAGGAGCAAACTGGCAGAAGTGGTTGGACTTGGAAGCATGACAAAAGGCGTCTATACCGATCATATAGCCCATCAAGTGGATCTGTACAGGAAAAAGGAACTCAACCAGAAAGAGCAGGACGAAGAAACTCTCAGAAAACTCAATCAAATACAACTGGGGGAGAATAAAAAGGATAAGAAACAAGCTTTGGTTATGCAGAGTCAGTGTGCACCAAACCAACAATCACTGCCACAGCTTCAACCAGAACAGTTCCAACCGCAAGTGTACCAGCCACCAATGGCGGCACCAGTTGTTTCATATCCACAGCCAATTTCTGGACAGACACAGAATTGGAGAGGAAGAGGACGAGAAGGCTTCGAAGGAAGAGGAAGGTTTCAGCCACACTTCCAGCAATCTCAAGATGTGTGTTATAATTGTGGACAGGGTGGTCACTATGTCAGGGACTGCAATTGGTCAGGAGGAAACATCAGAGGGAATTTCAGAGGAAGATACAGGGGCCAGTCAAGATCATCTGGAGGACCGGTGAACCCCTACAGGGGTCCGGAGCAAGGATTCTAGAGGTGCCTAGATGATCCGAAAGGGGGGTGTCAGCTGGTAGCATCAGGACCGGAAAAAGATCCAACAATTGAGGTGAAAATAAACAACCGACCATTGGAAGTGATGGCGGATAGCGGAGCTGCGTTCACCTGTGTTCGACCTGAAGATGCTACACATCTCCCTATGTCCAATCAACTCGTTAGGACAATCGGATTTGAGGGAGTAAAACAGCTGATTCCTCTTACGGAACCAATTGAGCTCTGCTATAAAGATCAGAAAATTACAATACCCATACTGGTATCAGAACATACACCTGTTGCATTATTGGGAAGAGATGCATTGTGTAAGTTGAACTGTACAATAAGATGTACACCAGACGGCTGTCTGATAGAAATGCCAAAGGAAAAGGTTTACCAATTGTCGATGATGACGGAGATGGATTCGTCTTCAGTATTCTGGATTGGAAATCTCAGTGAAGATTTTATGAAGCAGGCTAAGATATGGGAAAGATTTATTGTTGCAAATATGCCGGATGCGAAGCTTCCGGAATATCCATTCCATTGTACGCTCAAGTATTTCAAGAAGGCTGCTCAACCACACTCAGAGGAATGGTTGAGTCATCAACCGAAGAATGTTCAACTTAGCTCAAGTTGCATTATTTTAGGACCACAAGGAGCAGCTATGAAGATAAACACAGACGACTATCTGAATAAAGAATTTGAGATTGAGAAGAGTGTGCCACATTTTACCTTGTTGGTTTCGGAAGGCTATGAGCAAAAGCAAATAGGAGAAATGATGACAGAAGCAGAGAAACTTAGTTTCAGACCAATGAAAGAGAATTTGGCGATCTGGAGAAGTGAAGATCAACGATTTCTTAAAATAATGATTTCGGCTCAAGGACAAGGAGAGCCACAGGCTGTAGGAATGACACATGAATCTATTTGCAATATGAAGATGGATTCAGACTCTATGAAAGAGGAGATGTTGCAACAAGTTCCAGAAGGGTTGTGGTCTCAACATAGTACCGATATTGGACTTGTGAAATCAGCCCAACCTGTGAAAGTTGAACTTTGACCAGGAGCCAGACCTCCATGGAAAAATCAGTATCCATTGAAAGATGAAGCAATCCAAGGGATTGAACCACAAATTGAAGGACTTTCGAAAGCAGGTGTTTTAAGGACAACAAAAAACCCTCGGAGTAACACGCCTTTGTGGCCTGTGGAAAAACCAGATGGAACTTATCGTGTAGTTCATGATTTGAGAGCAGTAAATGAGGTAGTGACTGACTTTCCAGCAGAAGTGCCAGACCCTCATACCTTGTTAGCCCAAGTTCCTCCTGATGCGACACATTTTACAGTACTAGACTTATGTGGAGCATTTTTCAGTGTTCCACTTAGTGTAGAGAGTCAGAATTTATTTGGGTTCACATATACAGTGGGGCAAAAAAGTATTTAGTCAGCCACCAATTGTGCAAGTTCTCCCACTTAAAAAGATGAGAGAGGCCTGTAATTTTCATCATAGGTACACGTCAATTATGACAGACAAAATGAGGAAAAAAAATCCAGAAAATCACATTGTAGGATTTTTAATGAATTTATTTGCAAATTATGGTGGAAAATAAGTATTTGGTCAATAACAAAAGTTTCTCAATACTTTGTTATATACCCTTTGTTGGCAATGACACAGGTCAAACGTTTTCTGTAAGTCTTCACAAGGTTTTCACACACTGTTGCTGGTATTTTGGCCCATTCCTCCATGCAGATCTCCTCTAGAGCAGTGATGTTTTGGGGCTGTCGCTGGGCAACACAGACTTTCAACTCCCTCCAAAGATTTTCTATGGGGTTGAGATCTGGAGACTGGCTAGGCCACTCCAGGACCTTGAAATGCTTCTTACGAAGCCACTCCTTCATTGCCCGGGCGGTGTGTTTGGGATCATTGTCATGCTGAAAGACCCAGCCACGTTTCATCTTCAATGCCCTTGCTGATGGAAGGAGGTTTTCACTCAAAATCTCACGATACATGGCCCCATTCATTCTTTCCTTTACACGGATCAGTCGACCTGGTCCCTTTGCAGAAAAACAGCCCCAAAGCATGATGTTTCCACCCCCATGCTTCACAGTAGGTATGGTGTTCTTTGTCCTCCAAACACGACGAGTTGAGTTTTTACCAAAAAGTTCTATTTTGGTTTCATCTGACCATATGACATTCTCCCAATCCTCTTCTGGGACATCCAAATGCACTCTAGCAAACTTCAGACGGGCCTGGACATGTACTGGCTTAAGCAGGGGGACACGTCTGGCACAGCAGGATTTGAGTCCCTGGCGGCGTAGTGTGTTACTGATGGTAGGCTTTGTTACTTTGGTCCCAGCTCTCTGCAGGTCATTCACTAGGTCCCCCCGTGTGGTTCTGGGATTTTTCTCACCGTTCTTGTGATCATTTTGACCCCACGGGGTGAGATCTTGCGTGGAGCCCCAGATCAAGGGAGATTATCAGTGGTCTTGCATGTCTTCCATTTCCTAATAATTGCTCCCACAGTTGATTTCTTCAAACCAAGCTGCTTACCTATTGCAGATTCAGTCTTCCCAGCCTGGTGCAGGTCTACAATTTTGTTTCTGGTGTCCTTTGACAGCCTCTTTGGTCTTGGCCATAGTGGAGTTTGGAGTGTGACTGTTTGAGGTTGTGGACATGTGTCTTTTATACTGATAACAAGTTCAAACAGGTGCCATTAATACAGGTAACGAGTGGAGGACAGAGGAGCCTCTTAAAGAAGAAGTTACAGGTCTGTGAGAGCCAGAAATCTTGCTTGTTTGTAGGTGACCAAATACTTATTTTCCACCATAATTTGCTAATAAATTCATTAAAAATCCTACAATGTGATTTTCTGGATTGTTCTTTCTTAATTTGTCTGTCATAGTTGACGTGTACCTATGATGAAAATTACAGGCCTCTCTCATCTTTTTAAGTGGGAGAACTTGCACAATTGGTGGCTGACTAAATACTTTTTTTCCCCACTGTAAGGGACAATTCTATGAGTACAGTAGAATGCCACAGGGGTACCGGCATTCGCCCCATATCTTCAATAAAGTACTGAAAGAGGATTTGGTAGGGATAGATCAGATATTGCAGAGCACTGTCATTCAGTATGTGGATGATATAATGGTTTGCTCACAAAATAAGGAAACATGTCATAGAGACTCAATTAAATTACTACAGGTATTGGCAGAAAAGGGGCATAAGGTTTCACAGAAAAAGCTGCAATATTGTCAGGAGAAAGTTGTATATTTAGGTCAAAACATAACTCATGGCCACAGAAACATTTCGGACAGGCAAGTGGAAACTATTCGTAAGGCTCCAAAGCCTAGAACAGTCAGAGAGATGATGACATTTCTGGGTATTGCTGGTTATTCCTCAGCTTGGGTAGAGGATTATACTAGTTTGATGGCACCTTTGAGAGCTATGGTTAGGGGTACTGAGAGTGGTCAACTCCATAGCAATCTTTCCTGGACACAAGAAGGCCATGTGGCATTTGAAACGATCAAACAGAGGTTGCAGGAGGCACCTGCACTTGCACTACCAGATTACTCGAAGAACTTTTTGCTATATGTGTCTACTTCTACTGGAGGTAGATATGCGTGTGCGGTTCTTTGTCAACCGACAGGCACGGGGACGAATCCTCAGCCTATTTCCTACTACTCTACTGCTTATTCAGAGGTAGAACTAGGGTTACCACTGTGCTACAGAGCAATGGTGGGAGTATATTCAATGTATGACAAAGCATCATCGGTCACGATGGGCTACCCAGTGACAATTCTTACCCATCATAGTCTCAGAAATCTTCTGAACTATGGGAAATATACATTGACTATGCCTAGGCTCAGAGACTATCATAGGCTCTTAGAGCAGGAGGATGTCACCCTAGTGAGATGTGATACAGTAAATCCAGCCGAGAGTTTACCAACTTCAGAGGATGGTGAGCCACATGATTGTGTCCAAGAAGCAGAGAGATATTCGAGGCTTAGATCAGATTTACAAGCCTTTCCATTACGTGAGGCAGACCTGGAGTATTGGACTGATGGGTCTTGCTATCGGGTGGGAGATAAATTATGTGCTGGTTATGCAGTAGTTAGAGGCAGAGGAACGGGATTTGTTGTGGAAAAGGCTGAAGTAATACCACAGCCTGCGTCTGCACAACTTGCTGAACTTGTGGGGCTAACAGAAGCATGTTTGTTAGCAGAAGGAAAGCGAGTAACCATATACACTGATTCAGCATATGCACATAGTGTATGTCATTTGTTTGGGGCAGTATGGAAAGGTCGAGGGTTTAAGAAAACGGATGGTTCTCCGATACAACATCATGTGCAGATAATGAAACTGTTGCATGCTATGATGAAGCCTAAAGAGATAGCGATAGCTAAGTGTGCAGCTCACAAGACAGATATGTCAAGAGTGACACAAGGGAACAAAGCTGCTGATGAAGCTGCAAAAGCCATCGCAGGAGCGGATAAATTGGGAAAAGTTTTGCTGGTCACTCATGTAGTGGACTTGGAAGACAAAATTACGCTTCGGGATGTAATTTTGATGCAAGAAGCTGCTTCTATGATCGACAAACAGCTATGGCTAGACCGAGGAGCGGTCAAAGATGCTACTGGTCTGTGGAGAAACCATGAGGGGTTGATAGTAGCGCCTCTAGACTTCTTAGGTCTGATGATTCAAGAAGCACATGGGTTAGCTCATGTTGCGAGGGGGGAGGTTAACAGAAAGATCACAAAGGAATATGGTTTTTGGGCTCCATATTTGTTTGAACAAATTGATTATATGATAGGAAGGTGCACTATCTGTCTTAAAAATAATGTTCGAAGAGGGATACCTGTTCATCCAGGTTACATTCCTACACCAAGGGGTCCTATGCGTGAGTTGGTTATTGACTTTGTTGATATGATACAACCAGTTGATGGGAAAAGATACATGTTGGTGGTTGTAGATAGATTTTCACGATGGACGGAAGCTTGTCCAACCAAGCGTAAGGATGCTCAGTCGGTTGCCAAGTTCTTATGTAAAGAAGTCATAAGCAGGTGGGGATTACCCGATCGAATATCCTCAGACAATGGAAGAGAATTTGTGGATAAATCAGTAAAATTGATGTTGCAAAAATTGGGAATTAAGCAACGTCTTGGAGCAGTTTATCACCCACAAAGTCAGGGGGATGTGTGAAAGAATGAACGGTGTCTTGAAGAATCGCATTGTGAAGATTTGTCAACATACAGGTCTAAACTGGATAGCGGCGCTTCCTTTAGCACTAATGGTGTGTCGCTCAAGTGAGTTACGTGATCTACGTATGACACCCCATGAGTTGGTAACAGGAAGAAGGATGCCAACACCTTGTTTGCGAACAAGCGGAAAGGGTCCAAGCTTGGCCCTGTTGGAAGATGAAATGAGAGCGTACGTTACATATATGGCCAATTTTCATAAAAAGTTGTCCACATATGTTTCTGACAGGCAAAAACAAGAAGAGGTGCAGAAGGCGCCTGAGGAGGATAAGAGGAATACAGTACAACCGGGAGACAAAGTATTCGTAAAGGTATTCAGAAGGAAGTGGTATAACGAACGTCGTGAAGGACCATTTGAAGTGGTTCGTAGTACTGGAACAGCTGTCCAGGTTAAGGGGTCTCCCTACGTGGTATCATTTGTCACATTGTGTTAAAGCACCTACAGAAGAGGTGCCACGTGCAGAGAGAGAGGATGGAGATAGGGGGAGAACAGGAAGAGGGAGAGATTGTCAGTGTTGGGGTTAACATTGATAATGGTGACATTTCTGATGATGCCAGAGATGACTATGCAGGGGATGGAAAGGAAAGAGGATTTGGAGAAATTGATTTCCAATACGTCCCAGAAGCAACAGGGAATATTTCAGTGGGATGTGAAGCAGCAGAGGCCACCAAGGGCAACTCTGTTAAAGGAGAAGCTAGTGATTCGGTTGGACAAAATAGGCCTAGACCAGTTAGGAGAAAAGTCAGACCAAAACGTTACGAAAACTAGGAATGAAGTAACAACCATAACACCAACACGTCAGTCTGTTAGAACAACAGTGGGAAGCAATTTAACTCTTTCAACATTGACAGTTGGTAAAGCCATAAATATATCGCATTCGACTACAAGGGATCCAATAGTGTCAGCACCAATGTTAGAACAAAAGACATTAACTAAAGCAACTACTTTAATGGTAACTTTGGAAGGATTTGGGGGTACGACGGCAATAACAAATGTAGGAGGTATGATACCGACACCAACAACAACTTTTCTAAAAGTAAACGATGTAACGGAAATGACTCAGCAAATAGTTATAGAAAACAATATAGGTTCATCTGAAATAGTATATGATAATATCATGGAAGGACAGGATGGGTTCTTTGGGTTCAACTTAACATCAGAAGATACATCTGATCAATCCCGCTCGGTAGGGAAAAGAGACGCTAAATGGAAAGCATATGGATTTGATTCAGCGGTTTTGAAAATTAAAGATCAATGGGCAGGGAGAAATCTTTGGTTCCAGCAATTAACTCATGCTGTAAGATCAGTGAGGAATCTGGAGGGTCCATGTCTGTTGAGAATTCCAGCACCAGAGACGTGGGGTTCAATTTTACAGACGGTCGCTCAACCATTGGCGGGTGGGTGTCAGGCCTATGCGTTGAGATGGCTGTTGTATCATCAACGAGCAATGACAGAAAAAGACATGTCGTTGTCACACCATTTGTATAAGCCTAGTTATAAGTGTTCTTGGTTAAATGAATTTCCCTATGTGAATATGTTGGATGGTAAAGGAAGTCAGGTGACAGTGATCCCTGAAGCATTTGAGGTGAGAGCAGTGAGAGCTAAAAGTTGTATTTGTTCTAATAATACAGATGAGGTAAATGGTATGTTCATGGGAATATCAGATTGTGATGATTATATGATGACTTTGGATAAACACGGACGAAAGGTTAAAGGTGACCAATATAATGTAACTTTTTATGCACCAGGTAGTAAGAAGGGCAGGACTTTGATAGTGAGGGATCAATATTTCCCTATCAATGCAACTATTGGGAATTTTAGAGATATTTGGTGGGTTTGTGGTGATAAAGCATATATATTTTTACCCTATGGATGGAAAGGGTGTTGTTACATGTCAACGTTGAAGCTGCCATATGAGGTTTTTACAATTAGAAGAGGAGTAGCACCGAACCCAGATCAATCTGAAACTACTGTTGAAAATAGAGTTAAAAGAGACATGGCTAAATTTACTAATCTTGAAGCCTACCATTGGAGAATAAGTCTGGGAGAGAAGTGGGGACTTGGTCTTTTTCCATGGTATGGTGTAACATTCTTAGCAGATCATATTGATAATATTACATATACGTTGCAGGGATTTGCAAATGAAACAATAAGAGGGTTTCACCTTCTGTCAAATGCTCAAAGAAGTCACAGACTGACGTTGTTGAAACATGACATGGCTCTTGATTATATTTTGGCAAGACAAGGTGGCTTATGTTTGGCTATGAATCTGACGGGGGATGATTGTTATACTTTGATCCCAGATAGTTCTGATAATATCACGAGTGTTATAGATGCTTTGAAGAATATAAGGGATGCATTTGGAAGATCTGAGAAAGCTGGATGGTCAGCGAAGTCTTGGTTGCAAGATCAGTTAGGCCCAATAGGAGCAGTGATGGTTCAGATTTTAGTCGCAGCTCTGATAGCGTTGTGTGTCATGTTTTGCTTTTGTACTTTGTTACTGACCTTTGCAAAAGCTATGATATTAAGATGGGTTGGTGTTGTGATGCCTGGAGACAACACTCAGATGCCGTTGTTGATTGTTCCTGATCTGGACGAAGATGGACGAGGGGGTCTAGATGGACTACTGATGGATAAATATCCTTTTTGATTATTTGATCATTTTTCAATTTTTTTCAATATTAGTGTGATTTTTACAATGATTTATGAATAAAGGGGGGAATGGGTTTATGTGATTCATGCATCATTTATATATCAGTTTTATAGTCTTAGTGGATATTGATGTTTAATTTGAAAGTGTTTTTTTTGTGGAAAAGATACTGTTTGGTCTTTTTCTTTTTCTTCCAGAGGCATTTGGGAGAACATGTGGAGATTGGAATATTCAGACAAAGACAATATGAAGGGACAATATGACTGGAGGAGATGAAACAAGGAGGGTGTGGCTGATTCCATCATCAACAAGTCCATTGGAAGAGGGGACTACAGGGAGATGAAGTGTAGTGGTCTACATTCCAGTGTCTGCAATGAAATATAGACATGTGTAATACATAATTGTGTCATATTTTTAGGTATTAATTTTTGTAGAATGATGTTTGATGTTATTGACTACATGTAAGGATTTTAGATGTTTTTGTTTATTTCGCTGAATGCTTAGGGACAGAAAGTCTAGGTAGGGAGAGGTCCACTTTTGAGGTCCAATGGGTTGACCAGCCTTTAGAGTGGATGTTTATGGATAGGATTTTGTTTGCAGGGCCTTACATGTGTATTTAATTGCATCATAGTTTCAAATGTATTTACATGGTTTATGAGGTTATCTGGAGTACCGAGGTGGTTGCCTGGGGCAGAGGGACCGTAAGGGAATTTTACTGTCTTGATTGATGGATGGATATCTGAAAAGATGGCTGCCGGATAGTTTTTCGCTCTTACACTCCATAGAGATTTCTTCATATGCCATAGTAATGTATTCCCACTTCATAAACAGTTATTGCATAGAAAGGAATTTACGCTCTAGAGAAGAATGTTTTGGTTTAATGTTAAAGATACTCAATGAGATAAATTGTTACTTGTTATAATCTTATTCTGTTTGGTTTCGAGACGTTTAGGTTGTCTCGAAAGGGGGGAATGTAGTGTATTGACAATATGATGGTGTTAAATGTTGTTTAAATGGAACTGAAAGAAGGTTGATTGTTGCTATCAAGAGGGAAGGTTTTAGCATGACGTCACATATGACAGACAGGAAGTGGGTGGTAGGATACGGGGATTGAACAGTAGAGGGAGCCATTCAACTCTTGGAAGGCTATATAAAGGGGGGAGCAACGACGGAGAGTTAGAACACAGGAAGATTTATTTGGGGACTGTTTCTCCGGATCTCCGCGGGTCCGTACTTAGGTTGTAACTCGTGGTATTAATAAAAGGCCTTTGAACACGATACAGCTTAAGCAGACTCCTTGATTGACGGTAACACCTACGAATGACCGACACTACATCACTCCAACAATTAATAATACACAGAGAAAATCGGTAACTTTCCCACTAGAAATAATTAAGGTTAATACATCAACTAAATCAACTACTTTAATGGTAACTTTGGAAGGATTTAATGGTACGACGGCAATAACAACTGTAGGAAGTATGACACCGACACCGACAACAACTTTTCTGAAATTAAACGATGTAACAGGAATGACTCAGCAAATAGTGGTAGAGAACAATATAGGTTCATCTGAAATAGTACAGGATAATATCATGGAAGTACAGGATGAGTTCTTTGGGTTCAACCTAACATCAGAAGATACATCTGATCAATACCGCTCGTTAGGGAAAAGAGAAGCTAAATGGAAAGCATATGGATTTGATTCGTCTGTTTTGAAGATTAAAGATCAATGGGCAGGGAGAAATCTTTGGTTCCAGCAGTTAACTCATTCTGTAAGATCAGTGAGGAATCTTGAGGGTCCATGTCTGTTGAGAATTCCAGCACCAGAGACGTGGGGTTCCATTTTAGAGACGGTCGCTCAACCGCTATCAAGTATGTGTCAGTCCTATGCGTTGAGATGGCTGTTGTATCAGCAACGAGCATTGACAGATAAAGTAATGTCGTTGTCACAACATTTGTTTAAGCCTAGGTATAAGTGTTCTTGGTTAAATGAATTACCCTATGTGAATATGTTGGATGGTAAAGAAAGTCAGGTAACAGCGAACCCTGAAGCATTTGAGGTGAAAGCAGTGAGGGCTAAAAGTTGTTTTTGTTCTAATAAAACATATGATGTAAAGGGTATGTTCATGGGAATATCAGATTGTGATGATTATATGATGACTTTGGATAAGCACGGACATAAGGTTAGTGAGGACAAATATAATGTAACTTTTTATGTACCAGGTAGTAAGAAGAGCAGGACTTTGATGGTGAAAGATCAGCTTTTGCCTGTCAATGTAACTATTGGTAATTTTAGAGATATTTGGTGGGTTTGTGGTGATAAAGCATATATATTCTTACCCTATGGATGGAAAGGATGTTGTTACATGTCGACGTTGAAGCTTCCATATGAGGTTTTTACCATTAAAAGAGGGGTAGCACCGAACACAGATCAATCTGAAACTACTGTTGAAAATAGGGTGAAAAGAGACATGGCTACATTTAATAATCTTGAAGCCTACCATTGGAGAATAAGTCTGGGAGAGAAGTGGGGACTCGGTCTTTTTCCATGGTATGGTGTAACATTTTTGGCAGATCATATTGATAATATTACATATACGTTGCAGGGGTTTGCGAATGAAACAATAAGAGGGTTTAACCTTCTGTCAAATACTCAAAGAAGTCACAGACTGACGCTGTTGAAACATGACATGGCTCTTGATTATATTTTGGCAAAACAAGGTGGCTTATGTTTGGCTATGAATCTGACGGGGGATGATTGTTATACTTTGATCCCAGATAGTTCCGATAATATCACGAGTGTTATAGATGCGTTGAAGAATATAAGGGATGCATTTGGGAGATCTGAGGGAGCTGGATGGTCAGCGAAGTCTTGGTTGCAAGATCAGTTAGGCCCAATAGGAGCAGTGATGGTTCAGATTTTAGTTGCAGCTCTGATAGCGTTGTGTGTCATGTTTTGCTTTTGTACTTTGTTACTGACCTTTGCGAAAGCTATGATATTAAGATGGGTTGGTGTTGTGATGCCTGGAGACAACACTCAGATGCCGTTGTTGACTGTTCCTGATCTGGACGAAGATGGACAAGGGGGTCTGGATGGACTACTAATGGATAAATATCCTTTTTGATTATTTGATCATTTTTCAATTTTTTTCAATATTAGTGTGATTTTTAGTATGATTTTATGAATCAAAGGGGGGGAAGAGGATAATGTGATTCATACATCAGTTATATATCATTTTTATATTCTTAGTTGATATCATTTATATATCATTTTTATATTCTTAGTTGATATCATTTATATATCATTTTTATATTCTTAGTTGATATTGATGTTTAATTTGAAAGTGTTGTTTTGCAAAAGATACTGTTTGGTCTTTTCTTTTCTTCCAGAAGCATTTGGGGGAACATGTGGAGATTGAAATACTCAAACAAGGACAATATGAAGGGACAATATGACTGGAGGAGATGGAACAAAGAGGGTGTGGAAAGATTCCGATTCCATCATCAACAATCCATTGGAAGTCGAGACTACGGGGAGATGAAGTGTAGTGGACTACATTCCAGTGTCTGCAATGAAATATAGACATATTTGATGTGTAATACATAATTGTGTCATATTCTTAGGTATAAATTTTTGTAGAATGATGTTTGATGTTATTGGATACATGTGAGGATCTTAGATGTTTTTGTTTATTTCGTTGATGCTTAGGGACAGGGAGTCTAGGCAGGGAGAGGTCCACTGTAGGGTCCAATGGGTTGACCAGCCTTAGAGTGGATATTTTTTGGATAGGATTTTGTTTGCAGGGGCTTACATGTGTATTTAATTGCATCATAGTTTCAAATGCATTTACATGGTTTATGAGTTTATCTGGAGTATCTAGGTGGTTGCCTGGGGCAGAGGGACCGTGAGAGAATTTTACTGTCTTGATTGATGGATGGATATCTGAAAAGATGGCTGCCGGACAGTTTTTCGCTCTTACAGTCCATAAAGATTTGTTCATATTCCATAGTAATGTATTCACACTTCATAAACAGTTATTCATATTTCATAGAAAGGTATTTACACTCTAGAGAATAATGTTTTTGGTTTAATGTTAAAGATACTCAATAAGATAAATTGTCACTTGTCATAATCCTATTCTGTTTGTTTTCGAGACTGTTTAGTCTCGAAGGGGGGATGTGTCGTGTATGAAGATTATGACTAGTCTTGAGGGACAAAGAAGAACTGTTTATCTTGGTTTGAATGTAGCAGTTGGAGGGTGACGCCCCAGGGGAGACCGGTGATTGGACGAAAAAGGGAGCAACCCATTTATTGCCATTGTTTATAAGTATGGGTTAGACAAAGGAAAAGTCAGAAGCATTCAGATTAATTTGGGACGGGGCTTCTCCAGACTCCGCGGGTCTGTAACTTATGCTGTAACCTCGTGATTTTAATAAAAGCCTCTAAACACGGTGCAGCCTAAGCGGACTCCTTGATTGACAGCAATACCTACCAGCATTCGACGCGATACCACACAATTTAAAGGCAATGCTACCAAATACTAATTGAGTTTATGTAAACTTCTGACCCACTGGGAATGTGATGAAATACATTTAATAAATCATCCTCTCTACTATTATTCTGACATTTCACATTCTTAAAATAAAGTGGTGATCCTTACTGACCTAAAACAGGGAATTTTTACTAGGATTAAATGTCAGGAATTGTGAAAAACTGAGTTTAAATGTATTTGTCTAAGGTGTACAGTGGGGGAAAAAAGTATTTAGTCAGCCACCAATTGTGCAAGTTCTTCACTTAAAAAGATGAGAGAGGCCTGTAATTTTCATCATAGGTACACGTCAACTATGACAGACAAATTGAGAAGAAAAAAATCCAGAAAATCACATTGTAGGATTTTTAATGAATTTATTTGCAAATTATGGTGGAAAATAAGTATTTGGTCACCTACAAACAAGCAAGATTTCTGGCTCTCACAGACCTGTAACTTCTTCTTTAAGAGGCTCCTCTGTCCTCCACTCGTTACCTGTATTAATGGCACCTGTTTGAACTTGTTATCAGTATAAAAGACACCTGTCCACAACCTCAAACAGTCACACTCCAAACTCCACTATGGCCAAGACCAAAGAGCTGTCAAAGGACACCAGAAACAAAATTGTAGACCTGCACCAGGCTGGGAAGACTGAATCTGCAATAGGTAAGCAGCTTGGTTTGAAGAAATCAACTGTGGGAGCAATTATTAGGAAATGGAAGACATACAAGACCACTGATCATCTCCCTCGATCTGGGGCTCCACGTAAGATCTCACCCCGTGGGGGTCAAAATGATCACAAGAACGGTGAGCAAAAATCCCAGAACCACACGGGGGACCTAGTGAATGACCTGCAGAGAGCTGGGACCAAAGTAACAAAGCCTACCATCAGTAACACACTACGCCGCCAGGGACTCAAATCCTGCAGTGCCAGACGTGTCCCCCTGCTTAAGCCAGTACATGTCCAGGCCCGTCTGAAGTTTGCTAGAGTTCATTTGGAAGATCCAGAAGAGGATTGGGAGAATGTCATATGGTCAGATGAAACCAAAATAGAACTTTTTGGTAAAAACTCAACTCGTCGTGTTTGGAGGACAAAGAATGCTGAGTTGCATCCAAAGTACACCATACCTACTGTGAAGCATGGGGGTGGAAACATCATGCTTTGGGGCTGTTTTTCTGCAAAGGGACCAGGACGACTGATCCATGTAAAGGAAAGAATGAATGGGGCCATGTATCGTGAGATTTTGAGTGAAAACCTCCTTCCATCAGCAAGGGCATTGAAGATGAAACGTGGCTGGGTCTTTCAGCATGACAATGATCCCAAACACACCGCCCGGGCAACGAAGGGGTGGCTTCGTAAGAAGCATTTCAAGGTCCTGGAGTGGCCTAGCCAGTCTCCAGACCTCAACCCCATAGAAAATCTTTGGAGGGAGTTGAAAGTATGTGTTGCCCAGCGACAGTCCCAAAACATCACTGCTCTAGAGGAGATCTGCATGGAGGAATGGGCCAAAATACCAGCAACAGTGTGTGAAAACCTTGTGAAGACTTACAGAAAACGTTTGACCTGTGTCATTGCCAACAAAGGGTATATAACAAAGTATTGAGAAACTTTTGTTATTGACCAAATACTTATTTTCCACCATAATTTGCAAATAAATTCATTAAAAATCCTACAATGTGATTTTCTGGATTTTTTATTCTCATTTTGTCTGTCATAGTTGACGTGTACCTATGATGAAAATTACAGTCCTCTCTCATCTTTTTAAGTGGGAGAACTTGCACAATTGGTGGCTGACTAAATACTTTTTTTCCCCACTGTATGTAGACTTCCGACTTCAACTCTATATATTTTTTACATACATTTAACCCCATTTTTTGGTAGGCACAAAACTACCGTCATACTTCCATTAATGTTTTAAACCGGTACCGGTTACCTTCAGACGAGTCCCGTGACACTTGTGGGGGTCGTAGAGCAAAACGGAGAACACCATCATGTTTGTGAGAGTCTCAAATTTCCATAGAGTGGTCATAATAGTTTGTAGCATCCATTCGGATGCTGCAGACGTTTTTGTGAGAAGGCCAATCTAGCTCTGCCACCTTTCACCGCAGATGTGTAAGTGCGACATCAGCGGATGCGGTGGATTGAGACGCATCCAATGCAAAAAAAAAACTGGATATCTTTAACTTAAACTGACTGATTTTGATGGGGATTTTTTTATTATATCTAGGGGGATATATTCAGGGCCCTAAAAGTGTGGCTCGACCAGTTGTTGGGGGAAAATCGAGAAGCCATGGATACGCTTTCTCATCACGTTTCCTAACATGGAAACTTCCCTGCTATAAATGACCTCATGCTGTCTGCTGTCAATTCAGTCTCACACTTCTGCCACTGTTACTGGTGATTGCTGCTGGCATGGTGGAGGCTCCCTGTGTGAGGACTGAGGATTACTGGCTCCTGATTTAGATGTAGGTTTCCTATTCTGGCCAAGCCACGCGTGCCGTAACTGGATCCAGCCGGCCGAGCGTGTATCTCCCACTGGGCCTGAGGATCCAGCCTGAGATCCAGTCCCACAGTGTTTACTGTCCAGTAATCCAGGTGTGTCAGTCTGCTCCCTGTCTCTGCCCCCCTGATGAGAGCATAGCGCTGCCACCAATGGGGCTCACTGTGACTGGGGCAGGCCAGGCTGTTCTGAGAAGAGGCTCATCACGCCATGCACAGGAGACACGAGGTACCTGGCACCCTATCATCAGTACAAGGATGCTGTCTGCCACCTTGGCAAAATGTTTCCATTTTACAGACAGCCCCATGCCCTAGTCCTCCTCAAAATCTATTTTGGGATATAAATCAAAGCTCAGAATATACACTGAGTGTACAAAACATTAGGAACACCTTCCTAATATTGAGTTGCATTCCCTTTTGCCCTCAGAACAGCCTCAATTCGTCAGGGCATGGACTCTACAAGGTGTCGAAATCGTTCCACAGGGATGCTGGCCCATGTTGACTCCAATGCTTCCCATCGTTGTGATAAGTTGGCTGGATGTCCTTTGGGTGCTGGACCATTCTTGACACACAGGAAACTGTTGAGCATGAAAAACCCAGCAGCGTTGCAGTTCTTGACACACTGAAACCGGTGCGCTTGGCTCCTACTACCATACCCGTTCAAAGGCACTTCAATATTTTGTCTTTCCCATTCACCTTCTGAATGGCACACATACACAATCCATGTCTCAATTGTCTCAAGGTTTAAAAATCCTTATTTAACCTGTCTCCTCCCCTTCATCTACACTGATTGAAGTGGATTTAACAGGTGACATCAATAAGGGATCATAGCTTTCACCTCGATTCACCTGGTAAGTCTATGTCATGGAAAGAGCATGTTCCTAATGTTTTGTATAGTACATAGTGTATCTATGCTAAAATCTGAGGATTATCCTGAAAAGTATGTGTATGTCAATCATACAATGGGGTACAGCAGGGGGCTCCAGTGTAGATCCAGGAATAGCCAATTTCCTATGAACAGTCCTCTCTGAATTCAAGTGAAATCTTTGCTGACGTTGGGTGTTTCATTGTTCTGGTTTCTATGGTTTCGTCTCACCTTGAACATATTTAGAGAGTGAGTCACCAACTGTCCAGCCACCGGCTTGATGAGAGTCAACAACAAAGTGTTTTGAAATCCATAGCTGTCCGGTCCACATGATAAGCCTATTTGACAGGTTGTTAACATCACGATGCCACTGTCTGTCCTCGGCTGTGTCCTAAACCTTTGGTCTGTTATTGAAGGTCTGTCTTTATAAGGATCCAAATACTTTGCAGTGGGTACGGATACCTGACTGGTTCAACCGCTTATTTATAGAAGGAAAATATGTATTGCCAGGTAAATTATAACATACAGTACCAGTCAAAAGTTTGGACACACCTACTCATTCAAGGATTTTTCTGTATTTTTACTATTTTTTACATTGTAGAATAATAGTGATGACATCAAAACTATGAAATAACACATATGGAATCATGTAGTAACCACAAAAGTGTTAAACAAATCAAAATATATTTTATATCACGGTCCTCATGAGAGCCAGTTTCATCATAGCGCTTGATGGTTTTTGCGACTGCACTTCAAGAAACTTTCAAAGTTCTTGAAATGTTAGGTATTGACTGACCTTAATGTCTTAAAGTAATGATGGACTGTCGTTTCTCTTTGCTTATTTGAGCTGTTCTTGCCATAATATGGACTTGGTCTTTTACCAAATAGGGCTATCTTCTGTAGACCCCCCCTACCTTGTCACAACACAACTGATTGGCTCAAATGCATTACGAAGGAAATAAATTCCACAAATTAACTTTTAAGAAGGCACACCTGTTAATTGAAATGCATTCCAGGTGACTACCTCATAAAGCTGGTTGAGAGAATGCCAAGAGTGTGCAAAGCTGTCATCAAGGCAAAGGGTGGCTATTTGAAGATTCTCAAATATAAAATATACTTTGATTTGTTTAACACTTTTTTGTTTACTACATGATTCCATATGTGTTATTTCATAGTTTTGCTGTCATCACTATTATTATACAATGTAAAAAATAGTAAAAATACAGAAAACCCCTTGAATGAGTAGGTGTGTCCAAACTTTTGACTGGTAGTGTAGATCTTAAACTACATACAGAAAGGCTTAGCCAAACTCATGACACAGCTGCAATAGGAAAACATGGACTGTTCTCTCTGTTCTCATGGACTGTTCTCTCTGCTCCCGTCCGGTAGGCAGTACCGGAGCATCGGGTCTTGGACCAAAAGGCTCAGAGACAGCTTCTTTCCCTAAGCCATAAGACTGTTGAATAGACAACTACCACGGCCCTCCCTTTCTCCCACGGACTATCCTCACTGACTACCTGCACTGACTCTATGCTCATCGATAGGTGTCTACCCACTAAGGCACACACGCCTACACAGACACTCTTCTCACACACGCATACAAACACACACACACACGCACCCACACACTCACTACTGACACCACACACTTACACTCATCACCATGCACACACCCACTCACCACATACGCAATTGCTATAGTGATTATAGTGATTACTAACTTGAAACTTGAAACACTACGGCGATTCACACACCAGGATGCTTTTAACAGGGAACTGCTTGGTGGTAATTGACAGTATGCCCTATAGGGCATGCGGGAGGAGGGCCTGTATCTATGTATAGCATTCTGAATGGAGGGTGATTCAACCCCTACAGATCACGTGAGCACTCCTTTTGGCATGTATCCAAGGGTGATGCAAGATGACAACAAACAAATAACTGTATATATGTGTATGTATATATATATATATATATATATATATATATATATATATATATAAAACATGGGGGATTGGAAGTGATGCAGACAATTACATTGATGGAAGTTACAATCTATCTGCAATATTAAGCTGATCTACCCCCTAAAAAGGAAAAAAATAGAAACTCCCACTAACCGAGGCCCTTCTCAGTCTTGGGTGGGTAGGGGCTTTGGGACGGGGTAGCGCCATAGTTCATGGAACTCCACCACCCTCTCACCACACTTCCTTATGAGAGACTGGGGAACTCGATAGTCAGTGTATAAAGTCTCTTCTCCCGAGCTGCGGTTAGAAATTACTCTCACCTCAATTTGTCTAGACATGAGCTCAAAGACTCTTTTTCACCAGCTCCTCTGTGCAGAATGGCCAGCTGTGCTGGGTGGAGATTTGTGTTTATGTTCAGGGCCAGCGTCAGTTGTAATCCGAAGGTAAAGTCACCCGTACAGTGCCAATCCAAATGTAGCTAATCATAATGAGTTTAAAAAGGGCCCCTCCAATTAGTTAATGAATGGAGTTAATGGATGTATGTAACTTCATTTCTTTGTAACTGAATACACAAACCCCTAATTACAATCAACTGTTCTGGAAGAAGGATGGTTTTACAACAAGCTTTTATGTCCTCCGTCACTGTACTGACAATGTGCCATGATGTGATATAACATAAGCCTTGGGCGGTGCACAATTGGTCCAGCGTCGTCCAAGGTAGGGGAGGGTTTGGCCGGCAGGGATGTGGGTTTGTTTCCCACGGGGGGCCAGTATGAATAAAACATTTAAAAACATGTATGCATTCACTAACTGTAAGTCGCTCTGGATAAGAGCGTCTGCTAAATGACTAAAATGTAAAAATGTAAAAATGTTGATGGTAGGTGAGCCAGTGGATCCTTATAGTGGAATTGTACCGTATGACAATGTAGGACGCATATAACAGGATGTAAATTACAGTAGGCTGTATTGCTTCTCAAGCCAGGCCTGGTAGTAAGATGAAGCCTGTGTAGTGGATTCTAGTCAACCATAAAGGTTGCCCCTTAGGGCACAGAAAAGTCTACCCTGCAAGCTTGGTAAGAGAAAACCAGTGGGATGGTAGCCATACTATTTTCCTTGGCCACGGAGCAGCTCCTGTGAAAAGTCAAAAGCCTTTGAAATCCAGCTTGAACCAGCTCTGCCACTCTTAAAAGTTCCTGCCTGCCTGCTGAGAACAGCTGGCACTGGCACAATGTCCCGGCTGGCACGGTTCACATGCACAACTTCCAACTTCCAACTCACAAAATCATATGATATGAAAACGGAGTAACCACAGTACCATCTGTACTACATTTCAAAACATTGCTTTGGGACACTCTTACTGTTGTTTATTTTTAGGGAATTTGAGCTAATCAGATTTTCCAATATTTTTGAAGGTCACACAGATTAAAAGATCACTGCACTGTAAAGGGCCTTCTTTTTTAAACCAAACCATCTGACCTTTTAATGCCATCTAGAGAGATGGGTTACATTTAGCAGCATAGATTCATGTCCCTATGACACAACAGTTGGCCAAGACTGCGCTCCTGCACTGAACTCCCTGAATGGCTGAATATTTTTGGCCCAGTGGGTCCTGAACGTCCAGTATGGCAGGATACTATTGGTCCAATGGGTCCAGGCAAGTGAGTGTAGATCAGATGTCAACCATGTGATGGGGTTTCTGTTTGCTCTAATAGCAGAGAGGCTACAGTCAAAATATTGATCCTTCCAAAGTTTCAAGACCTGTCACAATAAGAATAGATAGTTAAATGAAATAAAAAGTATGTTATCCTTTCATGGCAAAGAAAATAACTTTTGAAGACCTTGTTTGTGTCACGTTCGTCGAACAGAGATGAGGACCAAGGCGCAGCGTTGCAGGCAAACATACTCTTTATTAGAGACACGATCAAAAACCACAAAACGAAAACGTGACAGTTCACGGTCTAACCCAACAGACTCGAAACAAGATCCCACAAACTCTGTGGGGAAACAGGCTGCTAAAGTATGGTTCTCAATCAGAGACAACAAGCAACAGCTGAATCACGTTGCCTCTGATTGAGAACCACACTGGCCAACATAGAACAACAATACTAGAAAGTGAAACCTAGAACAAAACACATAGACTTTACACACCCTGGCTCAACATATTAGAGTCCCCAGAGCCAGGGCGTGACAGTACCCCCCTAAAGGCGCGGACTCGACCGCGCCCACCAAATACCACAGGGGAGGGACCGGGTGGGCACTCCGCTAGGCGGCGGATCCGGCTCGGGCCTGATCCCCGCTCCAACCCCCAAAGTACCCCTGGTCCGGTCTGGCCCCGCTGGCCGGAGCTGGACTGCACACTGGTGGAGCGGATTGCTCTAGCTCCGGCGTGAAGCATCTGACCGGTGCCGGACCAGCCACCGGTGGAACAGGCACGGGCCGTGCCGGACTGGACGACGCACACCACTGGCTTGGTGTGGGGAGCAGGAGCGGGCCGAGCCGGCTGACGCAAACGCACCACTGACTTGGTGCGGGGAGCAGGAGCGGGCCGGACCGGTTGACGGGCGCACCACTGACTTGCGCGGGAGCAGGAACGGACGTGGCCGGCTGACGAAGGGCACCACTGACTTGGTGCGGGGAGCAGGAACGGGCCGGCCGGTTGACGGGCGCACCACTGACTTGGTGCGGGGAGCAGGAACGGGCCGAGCTGGGCTGACGAAACACACCACTGACTTGGTGCGGGGAGCAGGAATGGGCCGGACCGGGCTGACGACGCGCACCACTGACTTGGTGCGGGGAGCAGGAATGGGCCGGACCGGGCTGACGACGCGCACCACTGACTTGGTGCGGGGAGCAGGAACGGGCCGGACAGGGCTGACGAAACGCACCACTGACTTGGTGCGGGGAGCAGGAATGGGCCGGACAGGGCTGACGAAATGCACCACTGACTTGGTGCGGGGAGCAGGAATGGGCCGGACTGGGCTGGCGACGCGCACCACAGACTTGGTGCGGGGAGCAGGAACAGGCCGGGCCGAGCTGGCGACGCGCCCCGTAGACTTGGTGCGAGTGGCAGGAACAGGCCGGACCGTACTGGGAACACACACCACTGGCCCTACGTGGGGATCAGGAACAGGCCGGACCGGACTGGCAACACACGCCAGTACCTCTCGCCGTGCCTCTACATCCTCCTTCCCCCTGGTGACCAGTGACTCCCGTAACCCGGCGGCCTCCTGCTGCCCCGTCGTCCACGGCGTTAGCCCCCCCCTAAAAAATGTATGGGCTTCACTCCTACCCGTGGACCAGGTCTCCATGCTTCTCGCCAGCCTTTCGCCCTTCTGCCTCCACGTCAAGCCCCTCTCTTCCTCACATGGCTTGACCCAGTCGAGGAGGCAAAGGAGATCCGCTAGAGATCTCTCAGGCGCTGGCTCCTGGACTTGCTGCTTGGTCCAGTCTTGGTGGGATCTTCTGTCACGTTCGTCGAACAGAGATGAGGACCAAGGCGCAGCGTTGCAGGCAAACATACTCTTTATTAGAGACACGATCAAAAACCACAAAACGAAAACGTGACAGTTCACGGTCTAACCCAACAGACTCGAAACAAGATCCCACAAACTCTGTGGGGAAACAGGCTGCTAAAGTATGGTTCTCAATCAGAGACAACAAGCAACAGCTGAATCACGTTGCCTCTGATTGAGAACCACACTGGCCAACATAGAACAACAATACTAGAAAGTGAAACCTAGAACAAAACACATAGACTTTACACACCCTGGCTCAACATATTAGAGTCCCCAGAGCCAGGGCGTGACAGTTTGTCTGCTATTTTCTTCATGTCAAATATCATGTGTCCTAAATTCTCGTACATTACCTCGGTTGAAATAGTTCAAGTATTCAGGTTTTTGTTGTTTTGAGGCGAGAGTTCTTGAACCCTTCCGAAGTAACAAACACAAAATGTTGCACCGGCAAACTGATTCTGAAAATCGCATATTAGCCAACCAAACAACATCTGACTAGATATGGTAGGGCATCTGGTTGGGCATCTCCGGCGCTGCTCACTCTTGAATTGCGACCTGACAGGTCGCTCCTACCAGGTGGCGTGGCGAGAATCTGTCTCCGCACCACGTGCTCTCACCACTGGTGTCCCCCAGGGCTCAGTTCTAGGCCCTCTCCTATTCTCTCTATACACCAAGTCACTTGGCTCTGTCATATCCTCACATGGTCTCTCCTATCATTGCTACGCAGATGACACACAATTAATTTTCTCCTTTCCCCCTTCTGATAACCAGGTGGCGAATCGCATCTCTGCATGTCTGGCAGACATATCAGTGTGGATGTCGGATCACCACCTCAAGCTGAACCTCAGCAAGACGGAGCTGCTCTTCCTCCCGGGGAAGGACTGCCGCTCCATGATCTCACCATCACGGTTGACAACTCCATTGTGTCCTCCTCCCAGAGTGCAAAGAACCTTGGCGTGACCCTGGACAACACCCTGTTGTTCTCCGCTAACATCAAAGCGATGACCCGATCCTGCAGGTTCATGCTCTACAACATTCGCAGAGTACGACCCTACCTTACACAGAAAGCGGCACAGGTCCTAATCCAGGCACTTGTCATCTCCCGTCTGGATTACTGCAACTCGCTGTTGGCTGGGCTCCCTGCCTGTGCCATTAAACCCCTACAACTTATCCAGAACGCTGCAGCCCGTCTGGTATTCAACCTTCCCAAGTTCTCTCATGTCACCCCGCTCCTCCGCACACTCCACTGGCTTCCAGTTGAGGCTCGCATCTACTACAAGACCATGGTGGTTGCCTACGGAGCTGTGAGGGGAACGGCACCTCCTTACCTTCAGGCTCTGATCAGACCCTACACCCAAACGAGGGCACTACGTTCATCCACCTCTGGCCTGTGAGGGGAACGGCACCTCCTTACCTTCAGGCTCTGATCAGACCCTACACCCAAACGAGGGCACTACGTTCATCCACCTCTGGCCTGCTAGCTCCCCTACCTCTACGGAAGCACAGTTCCCGCTCAGCCCAGTCAAAGCTATTCGCTGCTCTGGCATCCCAATGGTGGAACAAGCTCCCCCACGACGCCAGGACAGCGGAGTCACTGACCACCTTCTGGAGACACTTGAAACCCTACCTCTTTAAGGAATACCTGGAATAGTATAAAGTAATCATTCTTCCCCTACCCCCCATAAAAAATTAAAAAATAAATTAAAAAAGGTGGTTGTCCCACTGGCTATCATAAGTTGAATGCACCAATTTGTAAGTCGCTCTGGATAAGAGCGTCTGCCAAATGATGTAAATGTAAATGTAAATATGGTGAGACTTTTATGTCACAACAGCTGTCATACATAGAGTACACTGCATGAATCCCTCATGCCTGATTCCATAAACGTTTAAAAACTGTTTGCCCTCCTGATGTGACTCTCACACTGTTGACCACCATGACCATGTGTCAGTGCTGTCGCTTGCGAAATTCCAAAAAAGGCTGCCTGACCTGTACCCAGGGGCCATAACACTGTTAACGACAGTTTGTTCTTCTGCTGATGTTGATCATGAACATTTTGATGTTGATGTGGTATTAGACATGTTGGGCAAGCTTCATAAAGATCCCAATGTGTTTGTGCTTGGTTGAATACCTCTTCTTGTGGCTGTCACTGTGTTTTATGGGGTTAGGGGTGGAGGCAGTGTCTGGCAGAGGCCAATCCGCTCCAAGCTGAAGTCACTCGATATGAGGGATCATGGGCCCCAAAATAGCCCTCTAGAGTGTATATAGGGACCCTCTCCCACCTGCTCCATCAGACCACCAGCCTGTACAAAGCCAGAGGATACTGTAGTGACATACCAAAAGACAGGAGAAATAAGACAGGAGGCACGAGGGAGAAATCCGGAGAACCAGAAGGAAAGAAAGACATACAAAGAGGATGTTTGGCCAGTGAGACGAGACGTGCTACTCTGGTTGGAAACTCAAGGATCAGAAGGAAGTGAGAAAAGTCAAGGACGATAAGCGTGGAAAGGACAAAGGAATTTGTTTGCCCTGACTGGATTGCAAAGTTTTCTTGGATTTTTCCCACCCCTCCTCCTGGGCTGAGCGCATAGGGGGAGGAAGAACCGTGTTGACCGCAGGGATGAAGTACAGCTACCAGCTACCAGTGTCATCGTACACCACGCGATATAGTCAGTACACACCAATGACATACACACCAACGCACTACACCCCCACCAATTACACACCTACGCACTACACCCCCACCAATTACACACCTACGCACTACACCCCCACCAATTACACTCCTACGCACTACACCCCCACCAATTACACACCTACGCACTACACCCCCACCAAATACACCCCCACTTCATATACCCCAACGAAGTACAGCTCAACTCACTACACCCCCACAAGCTACACCCCATCACTTTACACACCTACACACAAAACCACTTCCAGTTACACCCCTTCATACAGCAAAGGAACACACTATAGTGCTGCTACACGTCGCACAACACACATACCTGCACAGCAGACTCCTGCACCTCTACCACTCAAGCCAGTCCGGGCTGTACACTTCTCCAATGACATTATCTTCCAGGACTGTGTCCGACATGGTGAGATGGAGCAGATTGGACGCTTTATGAGAGCGAGGAAAGTACGTCTGCATACCCTCTTCCCATCTGGTGAGTGAACCTACAAATAGATAAAGACAGAGGAAAAGTGTTGAGAGTTACCACAGCAGGCAATGGCACCTACAACTGTCTGCATGAAAACATAGTCACAAACTACTACGCCTTATTTTCCGGAGTAAATTGTGATATTGTGTTGACAAATATAAAACTACTGAGAAGTTAAAGGGTCTAATTTATTTTCTAAATATATATCTATATTCTAAACCAGTAAAAGCATAAAGGCTCTAAATAATTGTTTGACAAATGCACAGTGAAAGTTCAGAAAAGTTCTGAAGTTAAAAGCAGGGGTTGAAATGACAGAAGAGCAGTGTAAGGGTGTGTACAGTGCAGCTGAGCCCTCCTCTGACTGGGCCCATGTATGGTGCTCTGTGTGCAGGTATGGCAGCGCTCCATGAGGCCGTACTCACAGGGAACCTGGATTGCGTGAAGCTGCTGGTGAGATATGGAGCTGATGTCCACCAGAGAGATGAGGACGGCTGGACGGCGCTACACATGGCCTGCAGTGACGGCTTCCCCGAAATCGCCAGGTTGGTGTACAAATGAAACACAAACTCATAAAACATACGGATACCACAAAACACAACATTCAATTGATCTAATGGCTTCTATCATGCAACATTGCTGCCTCTTTGAGAAATAACTATTCTGACAAAAGGCAGGTAGTGATTAGCTAACCATACTGACCTCGGTGACCTGATTGAACCAGACATGCAGGATTTCATAGCCAGTGTGAATATAGACAATGAAGATGATGCCTTGTGTGAATGTGACTTGTGCTGAACAACACTGTATTTTGTCCCTCCTTAGCTACCTGCTCTCTCTTGGTGCCAGTGCAGCGGCGGAGAACGAGAACGGGGAGAAGCCAGTGGACCTCATTGACCCAGACTGTAAGGAGCTGGTCAATCTGTTTGAGGCAGGCTGTGTGTAACTCACTGGCCACCTACAGGACAGGACCTGAAGGAGCTTGATGTGGACAGATGGACAGTGTGCCCTGGTCCTGAGACTAGCTTCTTGGAATGGAAAAGCCCAGCCAGAGAGAAGGAGAAAGACTGGGACAAGGGACCAGGCCACTTTTCCTGCTACAGAGCACTTGTAGCCTACTCTTTGCTAAATGCATAATCGTGACACACAATGCTTTTTGGAGAGGTTTTGTATTTCATGTTGGACTATGCTTTGTAAAGGTTATTATTTTTTGTATCTTTTTCCTTCTTTGCTTGAAAGAAGTTGGCTACTTTTTGTTTGGTTCTTTTCTACAAAAACATGCAAACCAGTCTTGTCACTTTAGTTGTCACAAACAGCATCTCAGGCTGTTCATAGCACCAGCAGCTTTTAGTTTCCCAGATCATGTAGCACCACATACCAAAAAAGACAGTGACACACCACAGTAAACAGTTGTTATTTAATCTGTGTAATGAATCAATAGGGTATGTCTTCATTCTGATTACCCAATGAGATCACCCAGCCCAATTCTGTGATCAATCTTGTACAAATCTGACTGTCCATTGCTTGAATTTTCCACAAAACTACCCAGCATTGAGGATAGTTCCTGCACATGGGCAGAGACTATTTTCAACTCACTGCTTCCAAAATACAGACAGAGTACAGACAGAGTACAGACAGAGTACAGACTGTATTTGGCATTGTTCTCTGCATTTAACCTGTGTGTTTTTGGCTTAGGAAAAGTTGTGTGTATCTTCTCTGCTGAGCAGAGAGAGGGCGTCAACAACAATTCACATCAAAAATGACATTTCATTTGGTAGGCCAGAGATCATCGGAAAATAGCTACTATGCCATACAGGCACTTGTGCTGCTGTATTGGCATTTTTCCTATTATGCTCGGCTGTTGTTATTTTCTGAAATAGTTCAAAGTGTTGCTGAAAGTGTAAGTGGTATTCTGACCATTTCAGCTAATCTAATGAATTTCACCAATGAAAGTCTTACTTGTTTATCTTTTTTGTACAAAATATTTTCATAAATAAAGGTGCTTTTTGTAAATATTGATGAAATGAATTGGTGGGGATTCAACTCTTTTCTATCTCACTTATTGACCCTTGATGGAAAAATATATGTAGCCTAATATAGGTTATGATAAGCATTACCTGTTAATTTACTTCTAGAGGAAAAGGGTAACGAGCTGCAAATTCACCTCATTTCATTCAAATAACGTTTTTACGTTTTTTAAACAGTCATTTCATATGAACTTGAGGTTTATACTTAGGCTTAAATATCTGAAGTGTGGAGTTTCAACTTGGAAGTTTCACTTGAATGACCCTCAACTCGTACGGTGAATCCCAAACCAGGCCCTCACCCCTACCAACTAACTCATTCGTAGGGCCCTCAGTTTTAACGTGTTACTGACGAAATTCCAAGAGTGGTGAGGGGATCAAATAAACCCATCGACTTCGGGACACACTCCTGACTTGAATGATGCAATTCCACAGGTATATAATAAAACAAGCATACAATTCTAATGACAAAATTCCATCATGTTTCTTCCAATGAGAAAACATTTATTTTGAGAGCTATTTCATGTTACATTTGTCCAGCTTCAAATCAGACAAATGAATACAGGTGGCTCACAATTAGGCAGACTCTCCATTCTGTTGTGTGAAATTGCACAAACTCGGTGCGGTGCGTTATGGGATAGCACTTCGCTCCAAAGCCAGGAGCATAGCTAACGAAGTGGCTATTGGAGGGTCTAATTAGCCCCTTCACCCTCCATAATTTTCACTCCCTCATCTTTGGGCCACTTGTGCATATAGCTGAGGTGCGCATGATCGTGCTAGGAAAGCCAAGAGGCGAGGGGAAGGGGTGGATTTGGGATTTCTGGGCCTAATTGAAATGGGGGAAATTGAATTTAGAGGAATACAAATCTCTTGAAGACATTTGACAGAATGGTAGGCCTAATTGTGGAACTGACTGAAAACCAAGGTACAGAACTCAATGTAGAGGCCTAATTATAAGAAATTCACCGGAGAGAATTCTATGGAAATATGATTTGGGGTAAGTGGACAACTGGAAATAATTTAAATCCTCAAACTTTAAAAAATTGTTTATCTTATGACATCATTCCCTTCACAAAACAAAAGCCTGGATGAAAGCAAGATAAGAGAGAGACAGAGAGGATCGAAAACCTATCCAGCCTCTGTCCTAGCATTTACTTAATAAGTTTTGTCAGATCCTTGAAATGAGAAAATTAACAGAAGCCAACACCTTCCAGTTGCCAATATTTGTACATCCCTCCTTGTAAAGTTCATTGCTCTTTTTGCTCATTAGCCTACTACAGACAGGGGATGATGGGTGCATGTAGCTATTAAAAATATTGCCTAGTCAGACCATTATTACTGTTCCAGCTGGCTGATAGGCGTTATTAGGTAGGTCATGTTAAGCATAGCACAGTGAATTTTCGACCAACCTTTACTTGCCGATATTTCCTCAATGCCAGACTTGGAAGACAACACGTCTTTTAAACTTCCATGTCTAGTTGCAGGGGGTTCGTTTGAATTTAGAAAATTCTCCATTATTAAATAAAATAAATGTTTAACTCCATGAAGTTATCCAACAATGTGTACGCTGCCATCTTGTCTATTTCAAATCTTCTCTCATGATGATGATCGAGACAGGTGAATGTCATCATGACATGCAGCACTTAGGGGTGAACACATGGTACTTTCAAGACAACTGGGAACTCGGAAAAGAAAACAAGGTCAAATTATGACGTCAGTGATCTTCAGGTCGGATGGTCCAAGCTTTAGAAAGATGTCTGAATTCCCACTTGGAAATCCGAGTTTGATAACCGTTCAAAACTATTTTTCCCAGTTGGAGCTAGTTATTTCAGTGTTCCCAGTTGGCCTCCTGTAGCTCAGTTGGTAGAGCATGGCGCTTGCAACGCCAGGGTTGTGGGTTTATTTCCCACGGGAGGCCAGTATGGAAAATGTATGCACTCACTAGCTGTGAGTAAGAGCGTCTGCTAAATGACTCAATTGTAAATTGTCTTGAACGCACTGAAGTCGGAAGTCGGAGATTTTGAAGTTCCCAGTTGTTTTGAATGCGGGAGGTTTCCTCCTCACATTGAGAACGAGGCAGTAGGATTGGAAACAAAGTGCAATGACACGTCTCCTGTGTACACACTTTCGTCACCTGAGTAAATACCTTTGTTTCCTGAATACAAGCCAAGTAAACTTACTTATACGTCTACATGCTATCTTGAGAACCTTGAGGATCTCGAAATGGAGTCAGTCGGCAGTGGTGAGCGCTCTGAAGTTGATCCAGACCAGGATGAAGTGGGCCTACCTGTGGCGACAAGTGTGGTAGAGACTTCCAACATTTGCCCCGTGAATCCTACCGGAGATGAGTGGACCGGTAGGAGTGAGATTTTTGGAAAGAGGGGATTCCTGCTTTTTGGTCAACCCATACATAGTGTCAAGCTGGGTAACAAACTGGGATTGGTTACTCTGTGAAAGTTTAGAGAAATTGAATTGTTTCGATTTTTTGTATATCCTCTGCATTTTGCGTCACGCGACGCTGGGCTCAACCTGTGTCGTGCTTTGCTCAAAGGGGTGGTCATTGGGGTAGCGTTGAGTGTAGAGGTGGAGCAAATGTAAAAAATATATTCCTGGTGTTTGTGATGCCCTCCATTTGGTGAGACTGTCTATCTTTTTGAGCTTTGACACAGAGCTTCGACTGGGAGCCCCCCAGTGAGTAGGTCTGAAGAGAGGGATCCAGAGAGGATGAGTTTTAGTAAGGTTGGATTTCTTCTGTTTATAGCCATGGTGATCAACTGCACTGCGCTGATGGAGTGAAAATCACAGAAGATAGATGTGGTAGTTGCAGCAGCAGAGAAGTATTTGGTGTGAAATATTTTAGTGCAGAAGATTTACAGGAAATTTTGAGAGAAGTGGTTCCATCCTCCCAGGCCTACGGTCTGGTGTAGGATCGTTTAGAGCCAGTAGTTGGATGGGGTGATGGGTTTTTGGGGATAGTGTATAGGTGCAGGGTTAGTTGGTGGTGCAATTTAAGATTTTCCCATTCCCCTTTTCCCTTTTTTGTTTGTGACCAAAATGTGCAATCTGCACTCCGACCTGCGAAAAGGCAGCAATACACAACACAGTGTCTACCCTGCCGGAAAACCACACGAATAAGAATACGTTTTGAACGTGGTAACACACCTTTGTCGGATGACCGGGTGAGCAAGAGGACGGATGGCGAGAAGAACGAGGCAGAAAGAAGGGCGCGAGGTGCAAACCTGAACTGACGGTGAAATACAAGCCGAGTACTTTCTCCTTTGGGTCAAGTATAGCAGAGAAATGCAGGTTACGCACCTGAAGATCCTGAGCAGTCAACGGATAATGAACTTGAAATTGATCCTGACAAAAGTGAGGAGAAAGAACCTGCGTCGTCAGGTGAGGTGAAGGCTTCCAAGCCTCACCCCAATGATCAGGAAAATGCCTGAGATGACTCTGGCCCAGTGGGAGTACGATTTGTGGAGAAAGTGGATCCATGCCTTTTGGCCAATCCGTTTGTGGTATCAGGCTGAGTGAAGAAGGATTGGGGTTCCCTCAATTTGGTGCAAGTATCCAGAGGTGGACTTGTGTTGATTTTTTGTGTGTCTGCTGCTCAGAGGGAGAGGTTGTTGCGCATTTCTAGTCTCGGGACGAAAGCGTTGTCCTGCTTTGCTCTCCGGAGAAGAGCGCCACTGAAAGGAGTGATAACTGGGGTGGGGTTGAGTGTGAAGGTGGATCAACTGAAGTTGGGGGTCCCCGGTGTCTGTGATGCATGTCATTTGGTGTGACGCAGACCAGAGTGTTTGCCGGATAAAGTCATGCTAGGGTATATACGTTTTCCGGTTGAGAGCTTTTGTTCTGAACACACTACATTGTTTCAGGTGCCAAGTTTATGGTCATGTTGCAGCAGTATGTAGGAGGGAGATTCCGAGATGTGAGAAGTGTGCATGGGGGATGGGGACAGATTTAAGTTTCCAGGGTGAGAGCAGAGCAGAAAGTTTCATATGAGACAGTGAGGAAAGTAGAGGTTGGTGGGCAAAGGGTGAGGGAGCCTGAGAGGATCCCTGTGAGTATTTCTATTTACTACCACAAACCGATGCTGGCACTAAGACCGCACTCAATGAGCTATATAGGACCATAAGCCAACAAGAACTAGCTCATCCAGAGGCAGCACTCCTACTGGCCGTAATTTTAATGCAGGAAAACTGAAATCCGTTTTACCTCATTTCTACCAGCACGTCACCTGTGCAACTAGAGGGCAGAAAACTTGACATCACCTTTAATCCACACACAGAAACACATACAAAGCTCTCCCTCACCCTCCATTTTGCAAATCTGACCATAACTCTATCCTCCTGATTCATGCTTACAAGCAAAAACTCAAACAGGATTTACCAGTGACACGCTCAATTCGGAAGTGGTCCGATGAAGCGGATGCTAATCTACAGGACTGTTTTGCTAGCACAGACTGGAATACGTTCTGGGATTTATGGCATTGAGGAGTTTACCACATCAGTCACCGGCTTCATTAATAAATGCATCGACGACATCGTCCCCACAGTTACCGTACGTACATATCCCAACCAGAGGCCATGGATTACAGACAACATCGCACTGAGCTAAAGGCTAGAGCTGCCGCTTTCAAGGAGTGGGACCATAACCCGGATGCCCTCCGACGAACCATCAAACAGGCAAAGCATCAATAAAAGACTAAGATCGAATCCTACTACACCGGCTCTGACGCTAGTCGGATGTGGCAGGGCTTGCGTACGTACATATCCCAACCAGAAGCCATGGATTACAGACAACATCCGCACTGAGCTAAAGGCCAGAGCTGCCGCTTTCAAGGAATGGCACACTACCCGGACGCCCTCCAACAAACCATCAAACAGGCAAAGCATCAATAAAGGACTAAGATCGAATCCTACTACAGCGGCTCTGACGCTCGGCAGATGTGGCAGGGCTTGCAAACTATCATGGATTACAAAGGGAAACCCAGCTGCGAGCTGCCAATTGACACGAGCCTACCCAACGAGCTAAATGCCTTCTATGCTCGCTTTGAGGCAAGCAACACTGAACCATGCGTGAGACCACCAGCTGTTCCGGATGACTGTGTGATCACGCTCTCCGTAGCCGATGTGAGTAAGACCTTTAAACAGGTTAAAATTCACAAGGCCGCAGGGCCAGACAGATTACCAGGACTCGTACTCAGAGCACGCGCTGACCAGATGGCAAGTGTCTTCACTGACATTTTCAACCTCTCCCTAACCCAGTCTGTAATACCTACATGTTTCAAGCAGACCACCCTGTGTCCAAGAACGCCAGGCTAACCTGTCTAAATGACTATCGCCCCGTAGCACTCACATCCGTGGCCATGAAATGCTTTGAAAGGCTGGTCATGGCTCACATTAACACCATCCTCCCAGACACCCTGGACCCACTGCATTTCGCATACCGCCCCAACAGATCCACAGATTATGAAATCTCAATTGCACTCCACACTGCCCTTTCCCACTTGGACAAAAGGGTGTTCATTGACTACAGCTCAGCGTTCAACACTATAGTGCTCTTGAAGCTCATCACTAAGCTAACGTCCCTGGGACTGAACACCTCCCTCTGCAACTGAATCCTGGGCTTCCTGACAGGCCGCCCCCAGATGGTGAGGGTAGGCAACAACATATCCGCCACGCTGACCCTCAACACGGGGCCCCTCAGGGGTGTGTGCTTAGTTCCCTCCTGTACTCCCTGTTCACCCACGACTGCGTGGCCGCGGACGACTCCAACACCATCATTAAGTTTGCAGATGACACGACGGTGGTAGGCCTGATCACCGACGACAATGATAGGGAGCCTATAGGGAGGAGGTCAGAGACCTGGCAGTGTGGTGTCAGGACGACAATCTCTCCCTCAACGTCAATAAGAAAAAGGAGCTGATCGTGGACTACAGGAAAGGGGGGGCCGAGCTTCAAGTTCCTCAGTGTCCACAACACTAAGGATCTATCATGGTCCAAATACACCAACACAGTAGTGAAGAGGGCAGAACAACGCCTCTTCCCCCTCAGGAGGCTGAAAATATTTGGCATAGGCCCTCAGATCCTCAACAAGTTCTACAGCTGCACCATCGAGATCATCTTGACTGGCTGCATCACCGCTTGGTATGGCAACTGCTTGGCATCCGACCGCAAGGCGTTACAGAGGGTACTGCGTACGGCCCAGTACATCACTGTGGCTGAGCTTCCTGTCATCCAGGATCTCTATACCAGGCGGTGTAAGAGGAAGGTACCAAAAATTGTCAAACTCTCCAGCTACCCGAGCCACGGACTGCTCTCTCTGCTATCGCACGACAAGCGGTACCAATGCACCAAGTCTGGAACCAACAGGACCATGAACAGCTTCTACCCCCAAGCCATAAGACTTCTAAACGACTGCTAAATAGCTAATCAAATGGTTACCCGGACTACCTGCAATGACCCTTTTTTGCACTAACTCTCTTGCACTGACTCTATGCACACACACTGGACTCTACACACACACTCACACATACTTACACTGACATCCCAACCTACAGGCACTACATACGCACACACACACACAACATGCACACACATGCATACTGACACCACACACACACTTACCACAAACCACAGGAGGTTGGTGGCACCTTAATTGGGGAGGACGGACTTGTGGTAATGGCTGGAACGGAATCAGTGGAATAGTATTAAATACATCAAACACATAGTTTCCATGTGTTTGATGCCATTCCATTTACTCTGTTTCGGACATTATTATGGGGCGGCAGGAAGCTTAGTGGTTAAGAGCGTTATACCAGTAAGGTCGCTGGTTCTAATCCCCGAGCCGACTAGGTGATAAATCTGTCGATGTGCCCTTGAGCAAGGCACTTAACCCTAATTGCTTGTGTAAGTCGCTCTGGATAAGAGCGTCTGCTAAATGTAAAATGTATTATAAGCCATCCTCCCCTCAGTAGCCTCCTGTGCCACATACACTGTTACTACTGTCTATTAGCTATCCTGTTGCCTAGTCACTTTACCCCTACCTATATGTACAGTACACATCTACCAGGTACTGGTCCTCCCTGTATAGAGCGTCCAGTGTGCGCTCGCCTGAACGCTCAGAGCGCACTCTGGCACTCCAGATTGAATTTACGAACACACCCATAGGGTTACATGGCGGTGCAATTTCTTTTTCTTTTGAACAAATGTGCAATGCACTTTCCAAACTGTGAAAGGCAGCTTTCTCAATCAATGAGAATATTTTAAACAGACAAGATGGTAGTGCACACATTGTTGGATTACTTCATGGAGCATTTTTTTGTATTTCATGTAATAATGGAGCATTTTCTCAATTCAAACGAACCCCCTGCAATTAGACATGGTCATTTATTAGACATGCGTTGTCTTCCAATTCAGGAACTGAGGAAGCATCGCCAAATTGATCGAAAATTGTCTGTGCTACACTTAACATTACCTACCTAATAACGCCTATAAGCCAGCTGGAACAGTAATGGTCTGACTAGGGCTAGGCGATATTTTTTATTACTAGTGTGCGTTTTTTTTTCCGGCCCTATGAACTCGGGTAAGAGTATTTTTAGCCATGCTTTTTCTGCTACCTTCGTAAGCAGGTCCATGGTCTGTTTTATTAAAGTATCAAAAAGACCCGAGCGGAGAGGGTAGATGTTGGGGTGGGCATTCCATTCATAGAAGCATTCCTTTGGCATTTCAACATTATTTTCAACCAACAAACCAATTATAAGTTTTGTTGACTTCCGTTTTAAATTACTTGCCAGAAATGATTGGTTGGCATTGGCAACCGTTTTAGCCAACGGGAGGCCTAGCTAGCTAGTTACATCTTGTTGGCTGAATAAAGAAAGCGAAAGGAAGCCGGATCTAAAGACAGGTTTGTAAACATAGTTTACATCTGGGTAATTTTCGGATTATAGTAAGCTAACTATAGTGTTATGAATTCATATGCCACTGCTGTTGAAAACATTTAAGTTGTACTATTGTCTGGATATATTCAGCTAGCTAAATGGCTTAGCTAATAATATTAGATGATAACGTGTAGCTAACATTCGCTAGATAGCTAACGTTATGGTACCTAATAAGCTAGTTATCCTTTATCTGTCAGCCACTACTTCAACAGCAAGCTAATTTCTAACCAACAAAAATTGCAATAAATTAAAATATACGATATTGGGTAAAGTTAGATAGCAAGCTAGCTAGCTAGGTGCTTTATATTTTACGAGTCGCTGGTCAATATAAGTTGGCTAGTATAATTGCTTGTTCGCTGTCTTAGCTAACGTTAGCTAACTCTCTTGTGTAAGTGCCAGATACAAAAATGTAAACATTGAAGCATAACTAACATCAATAAGCAAGCGAATGCCGATAGTGTGGCATCAAATGTAGCTTTCTGGCTGTATAGTTAGTTAAGTAACTATATTTTGCAGTCTGTATTAGCTAGCTAGCTCCCAAATGTCAACATTCCTCTATTGTTTGTGATTGCTGTCTTTATTTAGAATTCATCATGAGTCATGCCTTGTTTTCACCACTAGATATCCAACAGAGGATAAAGGAGGTTCATATTCTCTCAACCCCCCCCCCCAACTATTCATTACAAAGGAGCAAGGAGCAAGAGACGCACTGCACACAGAATGAGGTTGGAAGAGGGTTGTTTACCTTCTATGGTTGTGTTGTGCTAACTGTATATCAAGCTGTATCTTGTAGAACCAGGTATACTGCATGCATGCCAGAAAAACGTATGTTCTGTTTTCCAGCCTGTCTGTTATTGTGTTTTCATTATTTCCTGCTGTTTTTATGTTTTTTTCTTTGCTGCTTTATAGCTCATCTGCTCCCAGGATGGTGAACAGCTACAAGCGGACTTCCAGCCCTCGGTCCCCTACGAACAGTGGGGAGCTCTTCACTCCAGCGCATGAGGAGAATGTGCGCTTCATCCACGACAGTGAGTCTGCCTCAGAAGGCCGATATCTTGCTAAGACTAGCCCTTAACGTCTCTCACCCCTTCAGTAGGCTTATCTGTTGGTCATCAACATGATCCACTGTAAGAAGCTCCTTACAGAGCTTCTGTACCACTGAGCTCAGATGAGCCATTTGAATGGAATGTGGTATGTAAGGAGATGGTTGAAAGCTGGCATGTGTATGCTTCTTTACAGCCTGGCAGTGTGTGCTCAGAGACATCCGGTCACCACAGAGCAGTGAACGCAAAGACCGTGGACCACAGGAGTATGTGGAAAAGAACCCCAATCCCAACTTAAATTGTAAGTGCCTTGATGGATCTGAGTATGTTTGTCATTTAAACAGGCTATTTACTAGATTTGTCAAAAAGACAGAGTAGTAATGTAATTTGTATCCTTTCTTGCAGCTTTCACACCAGTTGACCTGAGTGACCTCAAGAAACGCAACACACAGGACTCCAAGAAGTCCTAGTCTTTCTCTTTACCGTCCAACAGCTTTTTTTTCTCCACCCATTATCCTTGGGAACTTTCTCCTCCTCCAGTCCTCTGTCAGCCAGCAAGTCAACCTTTTGGCCAGTCCGGCCCACAATGCCGGTCTACTCTCTGCTCTCCTGGACTAACAACAGCTTGCCCATTCAACAGCAGTGGGCTGATGTCCTAACAACCACAACATTTTTGGAGTTCCTTATCCACCCCGGTCTCTCTGTCCACCCCTCCCCCCCTCTGTCTCTCTCTCTGTCCCTCTCTCTGTCCAGGCTCAATATTTTCTCACCCTACCTCTCATCTGGTTGACGTGGAATGCAAGAAATCTGGGATTTGATTTCCAGGGATTCTCTCTTCCAGTTCTTGGTTTTACAGTCATGAATTTTTCTTTTTCACTATTTTGTTATGTGAATGGGACTGATGCAGAGTTTCAATGAAATATGCTGACATCCTGATGCCGAAGTACATGCTGTGTACAAATTCTTCACGGGACACTTTAAAGGACTGCAGTCTTAAATAGAAACTCAGTTTTTCAATCTACAAAGGATAATGCTGAAGGGCTGACATTCTTTTTTTGGAAGATAGTTGAATTGTAGATGTATTGGAATGGATTCCGATTGTACGGGCGAGTTTTGGAAGCCAAAAATGGTTTAGTATAAATGCCAACATTTTAAATTTAGATTCATTCCCCTAAAATGGACTTCAAGTAGACATCTCCACATTGACTTCCCAGCCTTGAAACAAAATATTGAATAAAATACTTTTACAATATTTCACTCAATGCATTGGTCATAGATTTTCTGACCTAAATGTACTTTTTGGATGTGTCCCCAATACTCCCCAATGATGTATTTACAAACACAGTACCTACAGTAGGATGGTCAGTTATCGTTGTCTCATGCTCTTTGTTTTGTTTGTGCATTATTACTGAAAACTGTGTAATAGGCTATGTATACTGAACAAAAATATAAACGCAACATGCAACAATTTCAAAGATTTTACTGAGTTACAGTTCATATAAGGAAATCAATCAATTTAAATAAATAAATTAGGCCCTAATCTATGGATTTCACATGACTGGGTAGGAGCCCTCCAAGGCCCACCCACTTGGGAGCCAGGCCCAGCCAATCAGAATGAGTTTTTCCCCACAAAAGGCCTTTATTACAGACAAATACTCCTCAGCAACCTCCCCACGCCCCCCCTCAAACGATCCCGCAGGTGAAGAAGCCGGATGTGGAGGTTCTGGGCTGGCATGGTTACATGTGGTCTGTGGTTGTGAGACCGGTTGGACATACTGCCAAATTCTCAAAAACGATGTTGGAGGCAGCTTATGGTAAAGAAATAAACATTAAATTATCTGGCAACAGCTCTGGTGGACATTCCTGCAGTCAGCATGCCAATTGCACGCTCCCTCAAAACTTGACGTGTTGTGTGACAAAACTGCACATTTTAAAGTGGCCTTTTATTGTCCCTAGTACAAGGTGCACCTGTGTAATGATCATGCTGTTTAATCAGCTTCTTGATATGCCACACATGTCAGGTGGATGGATTATCTTGGCATGATACATTTTACAGAAATTGTGGGCTATGTGAATCTGCACTTAAATATAGGTGTTGATGCATCTGTGTTGACAAAGTTCACATGTGGATACAGTTGGTGTAGGCCATGGTATTAACGACACATTTACTTACATGTTTGTTTCAGGAATTATATGAAATTTGATTGGTCGCGTACACATTTTGCAGATATCGCAGGGGTAGCTAAATGCTTATCTTTCTAGTTTCAACAGTGCGGTATACCATACAATACACACAAATCCTAAAAATAAAGAACTTAAGAAATATCAGAACGAGCAATGTCAAGAGTCTGGAATATATATACAGTGGGGGAAAAAAGTATTTAGTCAGCCACCAATTGTGCAAGTTCTCCCACTTAAAAAGATGAGAGAGGCCTGTAATTTTCATCATAAGTACACGTCAACTATGACAGACAAAATGAGGGGAAAAAATCCAGAAAATCACATTGTAGGATTTTTAATGAATTTATTTGCAAATTTTGGTGGAAAATAAGTATTTGGTCAATAACAAAAGTTTCTCAATACTTTGTTATATACCCTTTGTTGGCAATGACACAGGTCAAACGTTTTCTGTAAGTCTTCACAAGGTTTTCACACACTGTTGCTGGTATTTTGGCCCATTCCTCCATGCAGATCTCCTCTAGAGCAGTGATGTTTTGGGGCTGTCGCTGGGCAACACGGACTTTCAACTCCCTCCAAAGATTTTCTATGGGGTTGAGATCTGGAGACTGGCTAGGCCACTCCAGGACCTTGAAATGCTTCTTACGAAGCCACTCCTTCGTTGCCCGGGCGGTGTGTTTGGGATCATTGTCATGCTGAAAGACCCAGCCACGTTTAATCTTCAATGCCCTTGCTGATGGAAGGAGGTTTTCACTCAAAATCTCACGATACATGGCCCCATTCATTCTTTCCTTTACACGGATCAGTCGTCCTGGTCCCTTTGCAGAAACACAGCCCCAAAGCATGATGTTTCCACCCCCTTGCTTCACAGTAGGTATGGTGTTCTTTGGATGCAACTCAGCATTCTTTGTCCTCCAAACACGAGTTTGAGTTTGTTTTTACCAAAAAGTTATATTTTGGTTTCATCTGACCATATGACATTCTCCCAATCCTCTTCTGGATCATCCAAATGCACTCTAGCAAACTTCAGACGGGCCTGGACATGTACTGGGGACACGTCTGGCACTGCAGGATTTGAGTCCCTGGCGGCGTAGTGTGTTACTGATGGTAGGCTTTGTTACTTTGGTCCCAGCTCTCTGCAGGTCATTCACTAGGTCCCCCCGTGTGGTTCTGGGATTTTTGCTCACCGTTCTTGTGATCATTTTGACCCCACGGGGTGAGATCTTGCGTGGAGCCCCAGATCGAGGGAGATTATCAGTGGTCTTGTATGTCTTCCATTTCCTAATAATTGCTCCCACAGTTGATTTCTTCAAACCAAGCTGCTTACCTATTGCAGATTCAGTCTTCCCAGCCTGGTGCAGGTCTACAATTTTGTTTCTGGTGTCCTTTGACAGCTCTTTGGTCTTGGCCATAGTGGAGTTTGGAGTGTGACTGTTTGTGGTTGTGGACAGGTGTCTTTTATACTGATAACAAGTTCAAACAGGTGCCAATAATACAGGTAACGAGTGGAGGACAGAGGAGCCTCTTAAAGAAGAAGTTACAGGTCTTTGAGATCCAGAAATCTTGCTTGTTTGTAGGTGACCAAATACTTATTTTCCACCATAATTTGCAAATAAATTCATTAAAAATCCTAAAATGAGATTTTCTGGAATTTTTTTCTCTCAATATGTCTGTCATAGTTGACGTGTACCTATGATGAAAATTACAGGCCTCTCTCATCTTTTTAAGTGGGAGAACTTGCACAATTGGTGGCTGACTAAATACTTTTTTTCTCCACTGTAACTTTCTTCTGAAACTCATCAGTCTATTCTTGTTCTGAGAAATGAAGGCTATTCCATGCGAGAAATTGCCAAGAAACTGAAGATCTCGTACAACGCTGTGTACTACTCCCTTCACAGAACAGGGAAAACTGGCTCTAACCAGAATAGAAAGAGGAGTGGGAGGCCCTGGTGCACAACTGAGCAAGAGGACAAATACATTAGTGTCTAGTTTGAGAAACAGACACCTCACAGATCCTCAACTGGCAGCTTCATTAAATAGTACCCGCAAAACACCAGTCTCAACGTCAACAATGAAGAGGCGACTCCGGGATGCTGACCTAGGCAGAGTTGCAAAGAAAAAGCCATATCTCAGACTGGCCAATAAAAAGAAAAGATTAAGATGGGCAAAATAACACAGACACTGGACAGAGGAAGATTGAGGTGTTCGGATCACAAAGAAGAACATTTGTGAGACGCAGACAATGAAAAGATGCTGGAGGAGTGTTTGATGCCATATGTCAAGCATGGTGGAGGCAATGTGATGGTCTGGGGGTGCTTTGGTGGTGGTAAAGTGGGAGATTTGTACAGGGTAAAAGGGATCTTGAAGAAGGAAGGCTATCACTCCATTTTGCAACGCCATGCCATACCCTGTGGACGGTGCTTGATTGGAGCCAATTTCCTCCTACAACAGGACAATGACCCAAAGCACAGCTCCAAACTATGCAATAACTATTGAGGGAAGAAGCAGTCAGCTGGTATTCTGTCTATAATGGAGTGGCCCGCACAGTCACTGGATCTCAATTAATATGCCATTTAGCAGACGCTTTTATCCAAAGCGACTTACAGTCATGCGTGCATACATTTTTGTGTATGGGTGGTCCCGGGGATCGAACCCACTACCTTGGCGTTACAAGCGCCGTGCTCTACCAGCTGAGCTACAGAGTTTGAAGCACACAATTATTATTTCAATTAAAAATCATTATTTCTGACCTTGTCAATGACATTTCCTATTCACTTTGCTATATTTCCTATTCAAACTCATTTCATGCATGTTTTCATGGAAAACAAGGAAATGTCTAAGTGACCCCAACCCTATTGATCTGTTGTGGAGCAGCTTGACCGTATGGTACGTAAGAAGTGCCCATCAAGCCAATCCAACTTGTGGGAGGTGCTTCAGGAAGCATGGGTGAAATCTCTTCAGATTACCTCAACAAATTGACAACTAGAATGCCAAAGGTCTGCAAGGCTGTAATTGCTGCAAATGGAGGATTCTTTGACGAAAGCAAAGTTTGAAGCACACAATTATTATTTCAATTAAAAATCATTATTTCTGACGTAGTCACATGCCAAAGGTCTGCAAGGCTGTAATTGCTGCAAATGGAGGATTCTTTGACGAAAGCAAAGTTTGAAGCACACAATTATTATTTCAATTAAAAATCATTATTTCTGACCTTGTCAATGACATTTCCTATTCACTTTGCTATATTTCCTATTCAAACTCATTTCATGCATGTTTTCATGGAAAACAAGGAAATGTCTAAGTGACCCCAAACTTTTGAACGGTAGTGTGTGTGTGTGTGTATAATGGTGTGTATAGACAGTATGGCCAGTATATGAAGAGGAACGGTGTGTACAGCAGTAGTTATAGGATGAGCCTTGACTAGAATACAGTATATACATATGAAGTGGGTAAAACAGTATGTAAACATTATTAAAGTGACCAGTGTTCAATGACTATGTACATACGGCAGCAGTCTCTAAGGTAGTTGGCTAGTAAAAGTGACTAAGTTCAGGGCAGGGTACTGGGTGAAGGCCGGCTAGTGGTGACTATTTAACAGTGATGGCCTGGAGATAGAAGCTGTTTTAAAGTCTCCTCCTCCCAGCTTTGATGCACCTGTACTGTCCCCACCTTCTAGATGGTAGCGGGGTGAACAGGCTGTGGCTCGGATGGCTGAGGTCCTTGATGATTTTCTTGGCCTTTCTGTGACACTGGGTGCTGTAGATGTCCTGGAGTGATGTATTGGGCTCACGCACCACCCTCTGGAGAGCCCTGCAATCCGATTGGATGCTCTCAATTGTGCATCTGAAGTTCGTGAGGGTCTTAGGGCGGCACACAATTGGCCCAGCGTCGTCCAGGGTAGGGGAGGGAATGGCCGGCAGGGATGTAGCTCAGTTGATAGAGCATGGCGTTTGCAACGCCAGGGTTGTGGGTTCGTTTCCCGGGGGGGGCAGTATAAAAAAATATATATATATATATGTATTCACTAACTGTAAGTCGCTCTGGAAAAGAGCGTCTGCTAAATGACTAAAATGTAAATGTAAATGTAAAATGAATATGTCAGATCTATGTACTTTTGTATAACTAGCAGTACAGTAAATTCGAGACCATTGCGCTGCTCCACTGATAATAGCAGCACAGGTACTTGTAGTGATATGACTCAAGGGCTCAATTTCAAATAGGCCCTTCTTGATTTGAAAGCCTGAGCAAAACTGTGGAAGGGGCGGCGCACAACAATCCGACACTGATAGCGTCATCCGTCCTCACGTAATGAGGGGCTTGTGGCTATAAAGACAGCCTGCGCTCCATTTGAGCGTTTATTTTTTCCCGCAGTTGAGTAGTACCGCGGGGATATAACCAAGTTTTTTTTAAACTAAAGACAGGGATCAGTCAGGCTAGTGTGTACTTTTAGTTCGCTAACAATTCTGTTTAGCGTAATTGAAACTTCATAATGGCCGATAAGATGGATATGTCTCTAGACGACATCATCAAGCAGAACAGGCAGCAGAGAGGGGGCGCAGGAGGCCGTGGTGGTGGAAGAGGCCGTGGCCGGGGAGGCTCTGGCGGGGGCCGAGGTGGTGGTGTTGGCCGTGGAGCTGCCGGTGGAGGCTTTGGAGGCCGAGGTGGAGGATCGGGCCCCATGAGGAACCGACCGAACCTGAGCCGTGGCAGAGCAAGACCTACGCCATACAGCAGGGTATGAGAAAGTTAGAGGAATGAGCTGAGAAAAAGGAAAACGCCTGGTAACCTGAAAATGCCTGGGTGACGTCCTCTAATCTTCAGGCTTGCTAGCTGCCCCAATGCAATGGCTAGCTTGCTAGTCGAGAGGCATTTAGCTAGCTAACCGAGTTTCTCTCGAATTAACGAAGGGAAACCCTTTAAATTGCGGTTGATATGGAAATATAATGAATTACGTGTCCTTGTCCACCCCAACCAATGTATGTCACCACTTTTTGAGAAGAAGCTTTTGGAGCAGGTTAGCTAGTTACTAACTAGCTATATTGCTAACTCTGGATTAGCTGCTAACCTACAAGGCCCAGACGGCGCCATTTTGAATTCAGCATCTTCAATCAATGAAATATTTATTTCATGGTCTGTCGCTGTATCCTTCATCCCAGAAAGTCCCTTGTTGGATCACCGAACGGCACTGCATCGAAGAATATCGTTGCATTTGGATGATTTTTGTAGCAGAGGCAGCTTTTTGGGAGTTTCATCCTGCGCTCCTATCTGGTGGAGTCCTTTGTTTGGGAGTGGCTGGCGGGTTAACGCAATCCCCTTTGAGCGGCACCACCATATCAACAAAGAATGGTGTCCTTTATGGATGGAGCAGTTGACTTTTGCCCTCTTATTACATAGTTTTATCTTCACATTTCTACTAATGTGTTACTAGTCACAACAACCCAATCAAAATGGCGTGGTTTCAAAATGGACGCTCAGATGGTTGCCATCCATGTTCAGGCCAGGTAGTTGGCCTATTATGCTAGTTGTCTCTTTCAGAAAATGGACACTTAACCCATCAAAGCCAACTCATGGCTTTTAAAGAACAATTTAAGCAAATAACCACACCACTGGAGTCGACACTGATGCAAAGAACAACTACAGCGCCATATGGATGGATTACTTTCTTCAGCATACTACTCTCGCTGGGGATGGCCGCCTGGAGAGCCTTTGGTGGAGGCGCAGATGGCAAGAGCACAGTGGGCAACATTGTCAGCCTAGTTATCCAGTAAGGGGGTGGGAGCAGAGTGCAGATGGTAGCGATTAAATGTTGTGTACTGTTTGTTAATTGTTTGCAGTTAAATGTTAATCAAAATAGCCTCAACAGACGTCAATGCATACATTTCTTCACATTATTCTCTTATTGGGAATGTTTCATTTGTTACAAGTAGGGCCCATTTAGTTTGAGCTAAATGCTTTATGACCTGATAGCTTGGTCTAGTGGCTAGACTTGATATGTTGCCATGTGTCCTGTTTCTGCACTGGTTTACTTGTTTGTAGTAATGGGGTGGGCAGGGAATGCTGGGAATCTCCATGGTGGGTAGCTGTGTGCCAACCACCAGGCCCTGTTTGCTGTGTAGTCCCTGGTCTCCCCAGCACCCACCCAGCTGTGTGGACCAGTCTCTGTGATTGGCAGAGACAGGGGAGCCTGAAGTCAGCAGGTGCATTCTCTTTCATCTGTTGCAGCCCAAGCAGCTTCCTGATAAATGGCAACACGACATGTACAGCAATCATGGCTTCAATGCCAGTGCTGGGGGCGGCGGGGGTGGCGCTGGTGTGGAAACCGGAGGGAAGCTTCTTGTCTCCAATCTCGACTTTGGCGTTTCAGACGCAGATATTCAGGTACATCTTATTTTCATTTTGACTTTGTTGAGTCTTTAGAAATTGCTTATTTGCCTTGGCTTAGCATTTCCAAAATTGCACTTGAAATCAATCACAATACATGGTTTATGTTCTCTCATTGCAGGAGCTCTTTGCGGAGTTTGGTACACTGAAGAAGGCAGCTGTTCACTACGACCGGTCGGGCAGGAGCTTAGGCACGGCAGACGTCCACTTTGAGCGGAAGGCAGATGCTCTGAAAGCTATGAAACAGTACAACGGTGTACCACTTGATGGTAGGTTTCTCAAGTGGCTTTGACAGTTGCCAAAAATACCAGCCACACACTGGAAGTAAATTAGCATGTCATTTGTACCTTGCTGAAACCGTCAACTGTTTGGTGCTGCTGAGTTTTCTTTCACCATGCTGACACTGTATCAAGTATTCAAGTTGCTGAAGGCTAAAACTAACCTGAATACTTTTTCTCTTGCAGGACGTCCCATGAACATACAACTTGTCACATCACAGATCGACACACAAAGACGACCACCCATGCAGGGGTAAGTGTTAAGATTTAACTGTTCCAAAACAACCTGAGCCAAATGATAAGTATCATGAATGGAAAGTGCTAATGTTCAGATGTTCAACAGTATGAACCGAGGAGGTGGTGGCATGAACAGGGGTCGTGGCGGTGTGTTCAGAGGGATGCAGAGAGGACGTGGAGCAGGTCGTGGTGGTGGTGGAGGAGGCAGGGGCCGAGGTGGCCGCGGGGGAAGCGCCAAGCCACTTTCCGCTGAAGAGCTGGATGCCCAGCTAGATGCCTACAATGCCAGGGTGAGTCGTGGTTTGAAAAGGGTTATGAAGTGTCGTAGGGGGTTTAAAAAACGTTTGTCTGCCAACGTGTATAGCGTTGGAAATTAATGACGGGAGTGATACTGCCCATAGTATCATGCGTCTTATCTGATGTTTCCTCTACCCACCCCAGATGGAAACCAGCTAAGAGCCTAGGTGAATCCTCCAGGCTGCATTACTCTCCAGGCTGAACACGAGGACAGTCGCAGTTGTTACAGCGTTGAAGATGCGGGGCATTTTACACTTGGATGTCTTCTGATGTGATTTACATTTGTGTATCAATCCTTTTAAATGCTGCGATGTGTTTTTTACCAGTTTTTGTTTTTTTGAAAAAAATATTGGTTTTGACTGTAGGTTTAAGGGGGTGGGTGGGGCTTTCCCTGTTGCTCTGATTCCTTTCCCCGTAGATCATTGTAATAAACCCTGCAGTACATATTAACCATACTCTGACTCTGACTGCTTTGTTTTTGTCACATGCACATGTACAGAGAAATGCCTTACATTGTTGGGAAGGGCCTGCAAGTAAGCATTTCACTGTTAGTCTACACCTGTTTACAAATTAAAATTGGAATAATCTTTCCCAACAATGCAGTAATCAATATTGGTAGTACAACAAAGGCATGAGAAATAAGAACACAAAGGTAAGCTTTCTACAGGGTTAGTGCCAATACCATATTTACAATGTGCAGGGAATGGGATACTAGGGGTAGATGTGTATAGGGGTAAGGTGATTAGGCATCAGGATATATGATAAACAGTAGCAGCAGCGTATAAGTGCGTGTGTTTATTTATTATGGATCCCCATTAGCAAAATTAAGGCAGTTCATACAATATTTAAAAACATTACAATACATTCACAGATTTCACAACACTGCCCTCAGGCCCCTACTCCACCACATCTACAGTACAAGAATCTGTGCGCATGTTGTGTGTATGCATGTCTGCTCCTATGTATATGTTGCTTCAGTTTCTGCTGTTCCATAAAATATATATTTTTTAAATCTAATTTTACTACTTGCATCAGTTACTTGATGTAGAATAGAGTGCAATGTAGTCATGGCTCTATGTAGTACTGTGCGCCTCCCATAGTCTGTTCTGGACTTGGGGACTGTGAAGAGACCTCTGGTGGCATGTCTTGCGTGGGTGACTGAGCTGTGCGCCAGTAGCTCAAACAGACAGCTCGGTGCACCCAACATATAAACACAAGTAGTGATGAAGTCATCTCTCCTCCACTTTGAGCCAGGAGAGATCGACATGCATATTATTCATATTAGCTCTGTGTACATCCAAGGGCCAGCCGTGTTGCCCTGTTCTGAGCCAACTGCAATTTTCCTAAGTCCTTTTTTGTGGTGCCTGACCACACGACTGAACAGTAGTCCAGGTGTGACAACTAGGACCTGCCTTGTTGATAGTGCTGTGAAGGTAGAGCAGCGCTTAATGGACATACTTCTCCCCATTTTAGCTACTGTTGTATCAATACGTTTTGACCATGACAGTTTACAATCCAGGGTTACTCCAAGCAGTTTAGTCACCTCAATTTCCACATGATTTATTACAAGATTTAGTTGAGGTTTAGTGAATGATTTGTCCCAAATACAATGCTTTTAGTTTTAGAAATATTTAGAACTAACTTATTCCTTGCCACCCACTCAAACTAACTGCAACTCTTTGTTAAGTGTTGCAGTCATTTCAGTCGCTGTAGTAGCTGACGTATAGTGTTGAGTCATCCACATACAGTGGGTAGAACAAGTATTTGATACACTGCCGATTTTGCAGGTTTTCCTACTTACAAAGCATGTAGAGGTCTGTAATTTTTATCATAGGTACACTTCAACTGTGAGAGACGGAATCTAAAACAAAAATCCAGAAAATCACGTATGATTTTTAAGTAATACATTTGCATTTTATTGCATGACATAGGTATTTGATCACCTACCAACCAGTAAGAATTCCGGCTCTCACAGACCTGTTAGTTTTTCTTTATGAAGCCCTCCTGTTCTCCACTCATTACCTGTATTAACTGCACCTGTTTGAACTCGTTACCTGCATAAAACAAAAATGTATGCACGCATGACTGTAAGTCGCTTTGGATAAAAGCGTCTGCTAAATGGCATATTATTATATTATAAAAGACACCTGTCCACACACTCAATCAAACAGACTCCAACCTCTCCACAATGGCCAAGACTAGAGAGCTGTGTAAGGACATCAGGAATAAAATTGTAGACCTGCACAAGGCTGGGATGGGCTACAGGACAATAGGCAAGCAGCTTGGTGAGAAGGCAACAACTGTTGGCGCAATTATTAGAAAATGGAAGAAGTTCAAGATGACGGTCAATCACCCTCGGTCTGGGGCTCCATGCAAGATCTCACCTCGTGGGGCATCAATGATCATGAGGAAGGTGAGGGATCAGCCCAGAACTACACGGCAGGACCTGGTCAATGACCTGAAGAGAGCTGGGACCACAGTCTCAAAGAAAACCATTAGTAACACACTACGCTGTCATGGATTAAAATCCTGCAGCGCACGCAAGGTCCCCCTGCTCAAGCCAGCGCATGTCCAGGCCCGTCTGAAGTTTGCCAATGACCATCTGGATGATCCAGAGGAGGAATGGGAGAAGGTCATGTGGTCTGATGAGACAAAAATTTAGCTTTTTGGTCTAAACTCCACTCGCCGTGTTTGGAGGAAGAAGAAGGATGAGTACAACCCCAAGAACACCATCCCAACCGTGAAGCATGGAGGTGGAAACATCATTCTTTGGGGATGCTTTTCTGCAAAGGGGACAGGACGACTGCACCGTATTGAGGGGAGGATGGATGGGGCCATGTATCGCGAGATCTTGGCCAACAACAACCTTCCTTCAGTAAGAGCATTGAAGATGGGTCGTGGCTGGGTCTTCCAGCATGACATCGATCCGAAACACACAGCCAGGGCAACTAAGGAGTGGCTCCGTAAGAAGCATCTCAAGGTCCTGGAGTGGCTTAGCCAGTCTCCAGACCTGAACCCAATAGAAAATCTTTGGAGGGAGCTGAAAGTCTGTATTGCCCAGCGACAGCCCCGAAACCTGAAGGATCTGGAGAAGGTCTGTATGGAGGAGTGGGCCAAAATCCCTGCTGCAGTGTGTGCAAACTTGGTCAAGACCTACAGGAAACATATGATCTCTGTAATTGCAAACAAAGGTTTCTGTACCAAATATTAAGTTCTGCTTTTCTGATGTATCAAATACTTATGTCATGCAATAAAATGCAAATTAAGTACTTAAAAATCATACAATGTGATTTTCTGGATTTTTGATATGATAAAAACTATGATAAAAATTACAGACCTCTACATGGTTTGTAAGTAGGAAAACCTGCAAAATCGGCAGTGTATCAAATACTTATTCTCCCCACTGTACATAGACACTCTGGCTTTACTCAAAGCCAGTGGCATGTCATTAGTAAAGATTGAAAAAAGTAATGGGCCTAGACAGCTGCCCTGGGGAATTCCTGATTCTACCTGGATTATGTTGGAGAGGCTTCCATTAAATAACACCCTCTGTGTTCTGTTAGACAGGTAACTCTGTATCCACAATATAGCAGGTGGAGTAAAGCCATAACATAAGTTTTTCCAGCAGCAGACTGATCGATAATGTCAAAAGCCGCACTGAAGTCTAACAAAACAGCCCTCAAAATCTTTTTATCATCAATTTCTCTCAGCCAATTATCAGTCATTTGTGTAAGTGCTGTGCTTGTTGAATGTCCTCTATAAGCATGCTGAAAGTTGTCCATTTGTTTACTGTAAAATAGCATTGTATCTGGTCAAACACCATTTTTTCCAATAGTTTATTAAGGGTTGGTAACGTGCTAATTGGTCGGCTATTTGAGCCAGTAAAGGGGGCTTTACTATTTTTAGGTAGTGGAATTATTTTTGCTTCCCTCCAAGCCTGGGGGCACACACATTTTAGTAGGCTTAAATTGAAAATATGGCAAATAGGAGTGGCAATATCGTCCGCTATTATCCTCAGTAATTTCCCATCCAATTTGTCAGACCCCAGTGGCTTGTCAGTGTTGATAGACCATTTTTCACCTCTTCCACACTCACTTTACGGAATTCAAAATTACAATGCTTGTCTTTCATAATTTGGTCAGATATACTTGGATGTGTAGTGTCAGCAATTGTTGATGGCATGTTATGCCTAAATTTGCTAGTCTTGCCAATGAAAAAATCATTAAAGTAGTTGGCAATATCAGTTGGTTTTGTGGTGAATGAGCCATCTAATTCAATGGATGATGGAGCTGAGTTTGCCTTTTTTTGCTCCAAAGCTTTTTACGATAATTCTTTGTAATTTATCCTTGTTTCATAGTGTTGTTTCTTCTTCTTTTTATTCAGTTTAGTCACATGATTTCTCAATTTGCAATACGTTTGCCAATTGTTTGTGCAGCCAAAATTATTTGCCATTCCTTTTGCCTCATCCCTATCAACCATACAATTTTTCAATTCCTCATCAATCCAAGGGGATTTAACCGTTTTTTTGTTGTTGTCATTTTCTTAATGGGTGCATGCTTATTAGTAACTGGAATAAGCAATTTCATAAATGTGTCAAGTGCAGTGTCTGTTTGCTGCTCATTACACACCATGGACCAACATATATTATTTACATCAACAACATAGGAATCACTACAATGATGACCTCTTATACACAATATTAGGCCCAGTAACCTAGATATGGTTACTATATTGTGATCACTACATCCAATGGATTTGGATACTGCTTTCAAACAAATCTCTGCAGCATTAGTAAAGATATGTTACATACATGTTGATGATTTAATTCCTGTACTGTTTGTAACTACCCTGGTAGGTTGACTGATAACCTGAACCAGGTTGCAGGCACTGGTTACAGTTTGAAGTTTTCTCTTGAGTGGGCAGCCTGATGAAAGCCAGTCAATATTTAAATCACCCAGAAAGTACACCTCTCTATTGATATCACATACATTATCAAGCATTTCACACATGTTATCCAGATACTGACTGAGTGTGTGAGCAAGTAGTGTGCATAGACAAAAAAATAAAGAGCCAGTGTAGCCATCTTGTTAGCGATTTAGCATTCTTATGGCTTTAATGGCCCATGCCAAATCTTGAGTTTTGCAGTACCAAATGTCTTCCTGGTTCCAAACATTGTAGTGTCTAACACAGCCGGACACTGATCAAATAAAGGAGGGCGACTACTTGAATGTCTGAGGTTGGCATGCAGATCTTAGCTGAAGTACAATGAACACTGCACCCAACCGTGCACTAGGACATGGGAAACTTTCTGAAAATATTTCTTGCCATATATGGCGACGTAAAAGAACCTGTCAATTTGCTAGAATTCGACCAACTTTGTCGCAAATGTGTCCTATTTGATTTGCAAGCTGCTGCATGTCTCCCAGATCCAAAGGATGTATGAAAATGAATGACCGCATTACCTAGGCTAAACCACTAGATGTCCGCATAGTCCATTGAGTGTAAACATTGCTTTGCTTAAACTACTTTGTCAATTTTGCAATCTGTCCATTACTGATGTGTTTAAAACACATGTTGGTCTGTTACTCCGTGTACTTGATTAGCTAAGCAAAGTCATCCCTGTCGCGTCTGAGCTTTCAAATGGCGTGATTGGCTGCGCATTTTTTTATGTATTAAGGTAATTGCGCTAATTTACTAAACGTGTATTCTATTCTACAAATACATTTTCGAGTTTATAGTAGCGAGCAGTTACCTGCCTAGTGCACATGATACCAGGCTGCTGTCACTGAGCGCCCGCCTACATTCGGACTACCTCTGTAGTGTGCGTCAATATTCCCGGAAGCGTGCTGTGCGTTGGACTTGAGCTGCTCCCTCTTCGCCATTTAGTGGCGCGTACTCCAGCGTAGCAGCAGCATAACGGTAAGGTCCGAGCAAATGTTTTATGAACTTTTCAAACAGTTTGTCTGTATTGAATTTAAGCTTCAACGTTGATAGCTGTTTTGTACGTCAATTTGTGGTAGTTCACATTCGCGAGCTCTGGTTACTTTTGCAATTTGTTACAAGCAAACTAGCAACATGATGGCTAGCTTCAATCGACTACGGTAGACCACTCATCTTAATTGTGACGCAGATCAGGAACTGTTGTCACTTTGTTTGCTTTGTGGTTGTTGTCAGTTTTATTAATTTAATTATACAGTGATAAGTCATCTCTGTCCATGGAGTTAGGCTATTCTTGTGAGTACCCACTAAGTTGATCTCTGATTTGATCCTGTTGACTAAGCAAGTCATTAAATGAATTGCAAAACAACCCTATTCAAGAGCAAATAAGTAACTTTTTTTTTAAATCAGACGCAATGAATGGGTATGCATAGGCTAACTTATCATCTCGTGAAAGTTGCTCACATTTTGTAAGTTGCCACTTCCTGGAATGCTAGTTCATTGTCCGCGATGATTCATTAATTGAACATGTTTTTCTTCAACTTTACTAAAGGAAATGAGAATCCTGTAAATTGGTACAAATATTATTTATAACCCCTCTCTGAAAGTGAGTTTGATGATACAGATGTGTATTTAAAATAGGTCTAAATTCGGATTTGACTGACGGACCCAGGATGACTCACCAACTAACTGGCACACTTGACATAATTCAACTTTTAAGCCCAGTCAGCCTATCTGTTAGGACGTGTGTGTAATATATGGCATACAAACGTGCATATTTTCTGAAAATCATTAGGCCCAGTAACCCGATAGACTGGCCGTGACATGCTTGCAAAACTGCGAGGGCTGGCTTTTTCCGAATGTGATACCTCCCTTTCCTTCCTGTTTCTGACGAATGGCGCGGTAGATTTCTAGTTCCTTCTGTTGTAGAGTAGGCCCAGGCCAGGGCAAGTCTTAGGTCTTCACCAAACTTAACTTTTTCCTCCTAGTATTATTTATTTACAGGTAGTTCACTCACTGTAAGTAAAACGATTTACAATATCTGTAAGGTAAAGCAAACATACTCACATTTCGACATACTAAACTGCTCCAATTGTTGCGCTTATCGCCCTACATCAGAACACTACAGCATCTGCTGGATGTTAAGCAGCTCAAAGGTCCCCTAGCCTTGTTATTGTTAACTCAACAAGCTTACAATGTTCTATGCTACAGGAATAAAAACAATAACTCTACATATTAATATGTATCTTTCCAGAGGTCCAGGGGCATGTAATGTTGACTTAATTGATGTACACTCGGAGCCAAATAGCGTCTTCATATTTTCAGCCTTAGGGCGTCACTAGGCTGTGTAATTCAGTTCATGTGGCGTTTTGTATTGCCTTGTCAGTTAGTGGCAATTGAGAGAGGCGATGTATTGATCCATAGGGATACTGTGGGCATCTATGACCCCTTTACCACTATCCAATCAATGGTAGCTCACCACTGCAACTACCATTGCTTTCTCATCCGGAATGCTGTTTTTCTACGGGCTTTTTTTGTTGTGAATAGGACTAGACATTTGAAATCCCTGATGTGATGTTTTTCAGTACACCTAATCAACAATAATTGGTTTCATGTTTTCTATGCTATGTTATTTAATAGGACTTTTTAGAGAATTTTCCAGCCTTTGGATTGACATGTAAGTTTTAACTTCTCATTCGTCAACCACATGCCTTGGACATTACTCCACATGATTCCAGGAACCAATCTTAACCTGGTTTTTGATCATCTTAAAAGCGAGCAAGCTTCCATCTCTCTCCCAGCTGATTTCTAACCACCATTAAAGGGTAGGCTACATTGCTGTGGCTAATCGCTACGCTTCTCTCTCCTTGCCTCTACTTCCCTGTCACTCTGCATTAAGGGAGGGGATCTGGCTGGGGAAATTGTAGTAAACCAAAGGAGATTAAATTCAGGGCTGAGCAGAGCACCATCTGATGGCCTACAATATTTAGCACACAGTGGACATAAAGACAACTCTCCACAATTGATGTATGGAGGCATTTAATGACGCCTCCCACACATTCCTCCCACTCCTATGGCCTGTCCTGACAAGAACCAGGCCTGATGGTGACTCCTTTTCTCTCAGAGCCAGTTGGCTATCTGTCCTCTTTCTGCCTTTAAGTGGCACGTCAGTCCCGTCTGTTTTTGCTCCAACTCGCAAGGGACTAGAAACGAGGACACTGGCCAGCATCTCCACACATACAGCAGTGTTAAAGATTAGCTCTTCTCTTCTGCTGTTCCTCCTCATTGTACTGCAGCTTAGCCTGAACAACAGACCAGAAGCCCCCCAGGGGATATCAGCCTTCACATACACCTCATTCAAAAGGAAATGGCTTCCCTTCATGCTGGATATGTCCTTATTTAGTCATTGTTGTCATCCACCAGAGGGGAAACTTTACACTGTGCATACTTTTAGTTTTTTGTTGCAGATGTTGAGATGTTCTTCTGACCACATGACTAGTACCATCAAGTTTACCACCCATCATCAGGTCATTGCTCTGTCAATGACACCACACTAAAAAGCCCAACTGAATGGAGCCACCATACAACAGTAGGCTTATTACTGTCCATAGTGGCTGCTGATGCCTTGCTGTTGCCAAGGGAGGCAGACATAATCCGGGCATGTGTCGCTACTCGCTAGGCCCCCCCACCGTGCAGGGAGAGAGCCTTGACCTTTCAGCTGGCACCTTGGCACTCCCATTCACTCTTGGCTTCCTGCTGCGTCTATACAGAGTGATTTCTCAGACCGGTTATTTTTAATGCTCAGACCGTATATGTTCTAGTTTTCCCCCTTGAGGTAGAATATATTTTTCTCTTTCATCTGATGCTTCCTCAAGTTTGGCTCCTCTCTGCTCTGTTTATTAATGTCTCACTCTGTGGAAATGAGTGCCTACTGCATTGCATTAGCTCTGCCAGGAGTTCCTGGCTGCAATCCTCCTTCCTGAAGGCACTGTTCTGCATTTAGTGCTTCATCCTCTGCTTTGTGCAGCAGCCCAGCGTGTGTCCATTGACATTACATCAAGCCAGCTTTGCTTCCCTGAATACCTGCTAACAAATCAAGACTGCAATGGGGATATCGTCAGGAGGAGAAAGGCTTACAGGTGAAGTAAAGGGGATCATTTAGAAGTCTTTTGCATTACGATGTGTGTTTAAGTACAGTCCAACATGGTGTGGTTAAACACTGCTCTCTTCTCTAACTAGCGGATGTGAGTCATGTTTTTGGCAGAACAAGAAGGAAACATACAATCATAGCAGACAAAAGTGCTGCAGAGCACAAGGAAGTCAAGCACTGGTGAATGGCACAGAAGTCTAGAAGGACGTCACATAGCTACATCACAAGGACACATGAAACAGGGCGTCCTGTGGTGAGGAAAGGGAGAAATGCAAAAGTTCACTCTCAGAGCTAGGCCTATGGGAGGGAGCGAGACAGAACAGAGAGGATCAAACTAGCCATAGATGTTCTGTGTGTGACATCAGCAGTCAGGATAAAAATAGTATCCAGGCTGCTTGCCAAATCTAAGGTTGGTACAGCACAATGTTCCTGGAGGTGGTTGTGTCAGTGATTAGGTAGGTTTATCAGAGGCCTGACGTTGGTGTTAGGCCCAATTAATGATGACGTAATCCGTGATTTCTCAATCCCTTCCTCTCTAGTGCTGACTGCCATGTCTCCTCCCCCTCTGTGTTTTAAAGCTAATTGTAGATTTTGGACAATGCCAGCTGTACTCTATTGCAGAACACACTTGGGCGGTCACTTTTTTTACCCCGCCTGAGAACTGGGACATGGCTGAGACACTAGATTGTAGTAAATGCTATGTTTTTTAAAATGTATTTAGCATTTGTAATGTATCGTGTCATCTATTAAAATTCCATTCAAATTGCTGTCAGCCTTGTGCTGTCCCTTTCCTGTACTCTTCCCTGTGAAATGTCAAAGGTGAAGTCCTATGAGAGTACACAGTGAATGGGTTAGTTAGACGATTAGAAAAAGTGGACAGCTATGTGACCTTTACTACAGAGGAATGATTTATGAGCTGGCAATTTCATGGAGAAACCCTTTCTTGTTAGTCTTTTTTTGGCTTAAGATCAGGTTTCTGACAAAGATCTTTGGAGTTAAGAAAACTAAAATAACTTTTGAAGGAAAAGAGGAACTTAACGTTTTGTCTTTGAGTTCCTGTCAGTTTCCCCTCTAACTCTGACCTGTGCTGAACTGCTTTATGTTTGTGTCCTGCTTACAGAAAGCCTCCTCCACCAACCACAATGTCTTTAGCCATTTTCATCACCTCAGGAGGCGTATCTCGCCCTTGTTGAATTTGGTAATGAAGACCCTTGAATCTCTAGAGGACACCAATGAGGTTTGTCAGTGGAATCCTCTTGATGTGTCACCACTGACACCCCCAAACTATTCCCCTTCACTATCCCCCAATGCCTTATTAGCAGTAATCGCTGTCCCAATAATCTTACTGCTCTAATTGTAGCTAAGGAACAGCCCTAATCTGGGTGTCAGCTACTCTAGAAACCAGAGTGTTTGGATGACTGTGTTCCTGAGCCTGATCAAATGGGGATAATCCTCCAATTAAAGCTAGTGGTATTCAGCTGCCAATGGTAAGAACCAGTGAGAGGGGTTCAATGTTGACGCATGAGCCAATCAGTACCTGTATTTATACCTCAGTTATACCAAAACACGTCACTAGCAGCGACAAGCGAAACAAGGCCTATTTATTTCTGTAGTCAGTCAGTATTGGTGCCGTGTCAGCTGGTGGAAAAATGTTTATTGGGACTCATGTTATTGTTGAAACTAGGCCTAATCTATTTCATTGAGCTCAATGGACCTCTAATTGACCCAATCATCAATTTCGTGCTTAGTGAAGATCGCATATGAATCATTATCTTGACGTGGTAGGTCAAGCCAGACTCTGCAAGCCAAACTGTGTTGAGAATGAGATGGCTGCCAACTATTGAACAGTGTTTATAGTCTACTTGTTTGCCTCTGGGCATTAGGCAGTCATGCCAAGCAATGGCCAAACTGATAAACGTGTGTGACTGAAGTGGGTCACTGCTCGGGTGGTGCCTCAAATCCGTTGTAACTTTCTACTAAAATGTGTATTGTCATGATAATTGTTGCATTGTACTATTTTTAACTCTAGCCACCCATCCTAGTACTCCCAACAGTATGCTTGTTTTTCACACTCTTGTTTGTCACTCTTTCCTGATCTCACCCCCTCTCTTTATTGATCCACTAATTCTGAAGCACACATCCCCTCCAGCTGTAGCTGCTTGACCCCGCACCAGGTCAGTCATGAGGGACTGTGCTGTGGTGTGCGTAAGCAGCAGAGAAATATGGCACTCCTAAAGTATGTCCCTCTCATTTATCACGACACCACTCCTCCACCCCTTCCCCTTGGGGGACAGCTCAGTATGCAGCGGCAGTCCACCAAGGCTCAGGACTGGATCTAGGCTAGCACATGAGAAGGAGAGACTGCCAAATTAATAGAGATTACGTGAGAAAGATGGCACAATATCCCTGAATCTGGTCCCATCCTCCCACTTCTAACAACAAGTCCCTCTCACTATTTATCCACACACATTTGCAAAGCTGAGCTGCCAAAACACACTACTGCTAGCAGAACAGGAATTTCTGCTTTAATGGGAATGTGGAGAGGCCCTGTTTGGGAAATTTTTTGCAATGTGCTCCCTGTTCCTGCTTGGCGCAGGTCCATCTGTGTATGCCAGGCGCTATGCAAAACAGAGAGTTACAGAGCGAGGAGGGGGTGGAACTCTGGTTAGTGTGGTGAGAGGTTTGAAAGCCTGGCAGGAGCCTTGTTTGCAGTGGTGTGATTTTATTTTTAATTTTTATGTACTGTTGCTGGGATTGCGTGTTGTGTTATGTCACCGCGATAATATCGGCATCTGTGTTCAACATCTGGAGCCTTGCTCATGACACAACATCAATGTTGAACTTCTCTTTGCAGTGAGTGTTTCTGTGTAGCCCAATAATAACATTGGTGTGATGGAAAGTCGTTTTATCAGCATCTTTCACACATTGCTCTTCCCCCGAGGTGTTCTACATGGCTTTTTAGAGCACAGGCCTGTTTTGTTATGGAATGTTTTTCTACTATTGTTATGGGCCTAAGGTTTCTCTCAATATACTGGAATGTATGAGCTACTACGGTCCTAGAACAAGTATGTTTCAAACTCTACTACTGCATGAGCATGACAGTGTGTGATATATAGCATAGCATAGCCTAGGCTTCCTGTCTCATTGTTGGTTAGGTGGTTTCCTGTGAACTGACTGACATCCACAAACATACTGGCATTGTTCTGTATTGTCAGTGAAGGTCTACCTGCACCCTTTGTCAAAGTAGTAATCTTACCCTTGCCATTTTCTGTTTTACAATTCGTCAGAGATACTCAATGTTGCTCAGTTAATTGATTGTAATACACTTGTGTATTACGGCGTAATTACACAGTGCTACAGCAGAGGCCAAGTTGATTTGCTTTGTTGTCATGTAATTTGGGCCAGCTGGTGTCTGTTCCCCAGTAACACATTGAGTCAATGGATTTAGTCTCTCAGTTGAAATTCCACTTAACAAAGTACAGTAAGCTGATAAAAGCACTAGAAGTAGCCTTGACCTGCCCTGTCGGTGCACAGTTTAAGATTTTTACCCAGAGAAGGAATAGGCCTATCATTTATTGCTGTTGGGAGAAATTGGTCTGTGGTAAAGTGTGCCTTAAAGTATTAGAGATACAGTACTGTAGTAAATCACTAATGTATCAGTGGAAAATGCAGCATTGCATTGATTCCATCAAGCTGAACCGCTACCACTAAGGACTCTACACTGCTGACTGTCTGTGGTGTGTACAGGGATACAGAGAGGCGCTCTGTGCCAATCACTCACAATACCACAAGAGGAACAAGGAAGCCAGTCTGCAGGAAGGAAGACAGAAGTGTTATGAAATCACCTCGGTATAGCAGAGGTATTACACTAGCTAGACATATACACTACCGTTCAAAAGTTTGGGGTCACTTAGAAATGTCATTGTTTTCGAAAGAAAAGCAAAAAAAGTGTCCATTACAATAACATCAAATTGATCGGAAATACAGTGTAGACATTGTTAATGTTGTAAATGGCTATTGTAGCTGGACATTTTATGGAATATCTACATAGGCATACAGAGGCCCATTATCAGCAACCATCAGTCCTGTGTTCCAATGGCACGTTGTGTTTGCTAATCCAAGTTTTTTTAATGGACAAAAAATTGCTTTGCTTTCAAAGAAAATATTTCTAAGTGACCCCAAACTTTTGAACGGTAGTGTACATTTAGACATGTATGCTAGACCTAGGCCTCTATTTTACTACAGCACTTAACTGGCAGGTAGCCTAGCGCAGTGGTTCCCAAACTGTGGGGCAAGGGGTCGTTAGGTGGGGCGCGGGTGTACCCAAAATTGGGTAGTGCATCATCAGTTTTCCTCTTGTCATGTCAGTCATTGTATACCTTAGAGCTATTTATAACTTGTCAAATGTCCAAAGATCAACTGCACCATGTCAGCTAAAGTTTTTTTAGCTAGGTTTTTTAGCACATAGATTTTGTTGTAATGTTTGAGTAAACGATGAATGAATAAACATTAGACATGGAAAAATGGGGGGGGGGGCAGGCAGGATGTTCCCCAATGTTGGAAGCCTGAGTGTAAAAAAGGGAACCCCTGGCCTAGTGGTTAAGAGCGTTGGGCCAGTAACCGAAAGGTCGCTGGCAAGGTGGATAAATCTGCCGTTCTGGCCTTGAGCATGGCAGTTAACCCCCAAAAACAACTGCTCCCCGGATGCCGATGACGGGGATGTCGATTTTAAGGATTAAGGCAGCCCCCCGCACATCTCTGATTCGGAGGGGTTGGGTTAAATGTGGAAGACACATTTCGATTGAATGCATTAATTTGTGCAACTGACTAGGTTTTCCCTTCCCTATCTGGGGGAAAGGTTGATTTCAACACTCCCAACAGCTCTCTCCTCACGACCCACACCACTCTGGCAAGAGGACCCTTCCCCTAATATCATTGTCCTGATTCCTGCGTAGCATCACTCTCCCCAGACCCTAATTGATGTTGACTTGTAATGCAGTGCTGCTCCCCACATTAGCATGTTATCTTCTTGATCCACAGAAGCCTGACTGTAGCTCACTAAAGCGTGGTAGAGGAGGGAGAGGGTTTGAGTTGAGATAAAGATCTACATTTCGACCCCCCAGCCCTCCGTGGTCCAATGTAGTCCGAGTCAGGCCCAGAGCCCTTTATCTCTATAGGCTCTATAGACGCATCACTTCCGCATTGGCCTAAGGAAGCTTGGGCATTTCCGGTTACCGGAAAAAAACATTAGACAGTGACAGTAGACCGTTATGATGGCAGAGATGAAGTTTACAAGGTGTTTGCTGGAGTTGCCTAAAGTATCTGTTAATGATATACGGAGGGTCGTCCGGACATCCAGTACGACACCACGTAGCAAACTGGATAAAGGCTTCAAATTTTACGTTTCTTATTTTCTTTGCAACTTTGAAGGTAATATGCTAACGCTAGCTAGCCTGAGCTAAAAGCCTTGCTTTGGTGTTTTAAGTCATGACTCCGTCCTGCTTCAGGTTAATCATGCTTTTAAATAAAGTTTAATCATGTGTATATGATGCTTTTTATGAAAGAATCAGGTAAAAACAGGGCTACAAATGGGATCTCTAGAAACTAAAGCCACCACACCAGCTGAGAGTAGGTCTAGATTAAGTGACACGTTCAAAGTTCTGTTGAACTTGTTCAAGGTTCCGTTCAACACGTTTTACTCGTTTAATGTTACCACAGCTTTGATTGCCATTGCTAAGAGAACACTTTAGAACTTTAGTGGTTTTCACGACAACAGTGGTAGCCTAATACAGACCAGGGTAGCTGAGTGGGAATTGCCATGCTTTGTTGTTGGGTCTGTTGTAAACAAATTGGAGTTTGGTTTGAAATGTAAACAATAACGAGATTACTACTTTTTCCTGACTTGATGACTGCAATGATAGTAACATATTCCACTCAGCTATTCTTCACACTGCTGATGTTCTACTCAAAACTGTCCTGTCATCTTTTACTTCTTTCTTTATAAACATATGGCCCAACTTCCTTGCTTTTGTACTTGATGTTTCTACTTTTCAAGAGGAATTCGGAGCAAAACCTTCACTCTACTGTTGTTATTGGTACTAGGCTACAATGTTGCACCACTCACCTACTGCTCTGCCAATACTGTTTGAAGGTAGGTAAATGGCACAAGACAATAGGTAAGTGGTGGGAGACAGTATAGCCAAGTGGTGCAAGACAGGATGAAAGTGATGCAGAAAGCACAAAAGTGACACGAGACAGTAGATAAGTTGCTTACACCAGTAAAAAGTAGAAAGAACAAGTTTTGCTCCTACTCCTGCTGCTGTAGACCCTCGTCTTTCAAAACCCATTAAATTATGCTTCTGTGTATTTCAGATGACATTGCGTGATTCACAGCCAGTTGTGCTTGTTAAAAGCTGCTGTTCCTGTGTGGCTGGGTGTGGGATATGCAATCATTTGGTTGCATTACTATATCAGACTGCCCATTACTCTGAATGTGGCATGTCTGTCATCCCTCCTGTACTTTCGTGCACTGAAACAGAGCAGAAGTGGCATAAACCACGAACAATGGTTTTGTATCATTTCAATACCAAACAGTTGTGTCACATGCATACTAGCATCTCTCCTAATACCATCTCATAAATAAATAGGGAGTGAAGCCAGGACCTGTGGATGCCATGGTTGTAGTGAAGCCCAAACCAGATGCTACTCCGGCAAGCGGAATTAGGTATGCAGAGTCCAATTAAATAGGCAGACTACAATGTGTTGCGAAATAGTAAATAAAGTAACAGAAGAATTGCATCTGGGAGACACTGTACATTGCGGCACACAGCAGTGATGGCTGGAAGAGCTGTCATCCCGTTTTTGAAAGGACACTTTCTTACGTTTACACGTCATCGTGTTATAAGTCAAGACGAAGTATTACATTAACATAAACATTAAGATAAACAACAACGAAAATTAACCGTTTCGGATGTTTTTGACGACAAGCATTCAATGCTAGCATACTGTAGCACAGCATTCTACGATAACCGTGTAAGCCTGTGCATATCGCCTATAGAAAGCTCTGGTCAGGCTCAGTCACATGTCCTGGCTCTGTGTGTGATTGGATATTGTTTCACAGCAGCAATAAGGCTGCTGAGGTCAAAGTGCAATGAGAGAAGTGAAAAATTATTCCTTTAGATGTACATTTTCTAGCAACATGTTATTACTTGTGAAAGTGACAAACTGACACGTTTTCATTTTTGCCAAAAACAACTTTGATTTGACGGCCTGCACATGCGACCGCTAGACCTGATGACGTGTTTCTGAGCATGAGCTTAGCTAGCCAACATCGCCATGACATCGCCTACAAGTGTGATCTGGGATTTTTATTGGTTCATACTAAACCATCTTTGCTGCTACCATCTTTCAAACTCTGGCCCTGCTTGAATAGTTCGAAAATAAAACATCCTTACCTCCTCCCTCCTTTGTAGTAATAACCAATCTCACATGATTCATTGGATAGTAGCATGTGAGGTCTCTACTACACATCTTTTACCAATTCTGTCATTTCAGACCAGTGATTTACCTTAAGTCCAGGTACTGTAGGGAGGACCAATATTTCACCCTGACAAAGTATTCAGGGAGTACGCTCAAGTGTGCTGTTTTTAATCTTGTCCTCCTGCGATGTAACTTAATAAAGGCTTTTACGTTTTTCGGTAAGACAGTGCCTTGGAGGGCTTTTTCAAGTGTTTTGTGCTCACTACGCAACAACAGTGTTTTAGTGTTTTGCCTTGCAGTTAGTTGATGTATTTTCAACGTATTGGACCAGGCCTCCTGACCTGTGTGTGTGTCTCCCTCTCTCTCTCTCAGTAGACTATGGCAGAGCAGGATCCCACCCCGGAACAGCTGGCGGCCATCGCAGCGGCCAACGAGGAGGCGGAGGGCGGGGTCAACTACAAGCCCCCTGCCCAGAAGAGTCTGCAGGAGATCCAGGAGCTGGACAAGGACGACGAGAGTCTGCGCAAGTACAAAGAGGCCCTGCTGGGGAACGCCGCCGCAGCTGCAGGTTGGTGTTGCTGCTCCAACTACACACGTTGTAGAGACATACAGACACACGCTGCAGATGCACTCATGCAATTTGGACACAACAGCCCCCTCTCTCTCTCGACCTGATAAACAAACAGACCCACATGCACATCTCGTGCAACTATCTCTTTGTTTATTTTCTTATAATTCCCTCCTACCTACTTTTCAAGTCTTTCAGCAGGCTTTCTTTTCAGGGATTTAATTGAATGAGTTTGCACATCCCATAAGAGAGGGAGGAAGAGGGCAATAGGCTGGCAGTCTTGGTGCTCAGTGGGTACAGCATTGACAGAGTTAGCCCCCCTCAGACGGGTCAGGAGCTGACACCTGCAACAGTCTGTGAGCTAGATACAGGCTGGCTAGATACAGGCTGCTGACTGGAAAGGAGGCCACGCCGCCTGGGCTTTTGTTAGAGCTGCGGTATCAAAGACTGAGATGATCGTTGGTAGAAATATTTTCACATTCTTTTATGTCTGATACTCACTTCCATCCGTTGCAAATGTCATTATCCACATTTGAACTGTTCTTCATGAACTGCTGTAGCTCTCTGCTTCAGTCTATTGACTTAACTCCCTAGAGTTGATTGACGCACCAGTGCGTCAATTTAAGTAACATAACAAAAAAATCCACATCAAAATCAGTCAATTTAAGGTAGAGATATCAGTTTTGTTTTGCATTAGGATGCGTCTCAATCCACCGCATCAGGCAGTGTCGCACTTCCGCATCTGAAAGGTGGCAGAGCTAAAGCAGTGTTTGTCAGACCATGAGAAATCCCGAAAATCGGTCTTCTTGCGTAAACGTCCGTAGCGTCGGAACAGTTTGACTTGCAAACTATTATGACCACTCTATGGAAAGGGGAGCTTCTCACAAACACGACGGTGGTCTCCATTTTGTGTCACGTGACTCGTCTGAATGTAACCGGTACCGGTAAAAAAAAAAAATAATTAAGTATGAAGGTAGTTTTGTGTCTACCCAAAAAAAGGGGTTAAATATGTTAAAAAATATATATTTATATTTCCAGAGTAAAAAAAAAAAAGATGACTTAGGACATACACTTTAAAACCTTGTTTCTTATGATTTTGTTTTTGACTGTCCTTTTTGCCATTTATGAATGTGTTATTCAATGTGTTTCTATGGGCTTTAGTAGTAAAGACCAAAATCAATATTCTATCAACATTTGTTCATATTTGGTCCTAAAATTCAAAATCAAAAAACGAAATGATCAATAGTATGACTATCTTAAGCCCCTCCCCCAACATCTTAGACTCTAAAGAATTAAACGTGCACTGCTTATAATAGTCCATTTTGTTTGTGTAGATCATTAACTATTTTATTTTATACTTTGCTTTGTTTTTTCCCATTGTCCTAGTAGACCCAAACGCTCCCAATGTCCAGGTGACACGCTTGACCCTGATGTGTGAGACGGCGCCACTGCCCCTGACCCTTGACCTACAGGGTGAGTAGAGCAGCAGAGTGGCTGTAGTATGAGTGGTATTTGGAGGGAGTGTTTCTGAATACACTGAGGTGCACTTTTTGAGGAAAGGCTGGCCATATTGAAAGACTTCTAATGTGTTTTAGTGTGAAAAGAAGCCTTTGTAGTGAGTACATGTAATATTTTCCATATGAATGTTTGAGTGGAACTAAAGCTTACCATTGGGGAGACGAGACATTGCCTCATAGCAGCCGCAACACCTGGCCAGCTATGGTTTACAAACATACGTTTTCCAGTCAACATATTAGGCAAATTCCATGTGCCATTTGAAATGGATTGGTTCATTATTTGAGTTAATGAGGCATTTATTCTGCTGGTTTGAGACACTTCTGTCCTCATATGGCCTGTAGAGCCAACTACAGGGAAGAAACCAAGGCCATAGAGCTGAAGTCACATACAGGGAAGCGCCATCTAGTGGACACTAATAGCAGGCTACAGCCCTGTTGGAATACTTGCCTTTGTGCCTTGCATTTTTAAAGACGCTGAATCACTGATCTGATGCCTTTCACCTATCCAGTCTAACACGATTACTTCCAGGGAAGAACTTTGCACATTGCACGTATTGGAACAGGGTTATAGACTCCTCTCCTGCATTCACTCTGCCTGAGGGTCTCTGACGTTCTCTTTCTGTGGTCTGGCTGCCTCTTTCCCTCTGCTCAACCCCCTCAGGAGACCTGGAATCCTTTAAGAAACAGTCCTTTGTCCTGAAGGAAGGCGTGGAGTACAGGATAAAGATCAGCTTCAAGGTAAATGAATGAGCCTGGCCTTTTTCACCAACGTGTTGTCTGTCTGTTTATCCAATCAAACTAACATGACCAGTGTCAGCCTGGCCACTAACAAGCTATTTTGGACATTGAAATTCAATTGTAAGCAGAATACACACCATGTCCTATCATGAAAGGGCTGCTGTCTTATCCGAAGGGTGGATGTGGAAAGAGGATGTGACCTCATCACTGACTGTTGTCTCTGTCTGCAGGTCAACAAGGAGATTGTGTCGGGACTGAAGTATGCCCAGCAGACCTACAGGAAAGGAGTCAAGGGTAAGTTCTGCCGTTTCATTGTCTTGCTCTGTCTACTGTGAGGATTTGAGAAGCCCGGATAAGGTTAAGCAATATAGTGTACCTTCCATCTAGAGGACAACGTGGGGATATGACCATGTTGCTTATACTTTATCCAATTATCTCATATCTATAACAAGTGCATTGGAGACAGGGGTTAGGGGTGTATCTGGGATTGGATGTTGGAGTGGCCTGGTCAACTCAGGTGACTGTATTCACTCATGCACACAGTAATTAGGTGAAGTTAGATGACGCAGAAAGGTGGCCTGTTTTTATCAACAGAGGCAACTTTGAAAAATACATCTAAGCCCCTCTCGTTCCTTTCTCCCTCATTTCTCTTCTCTCTCTCTCTCTCATTCATCTCTCTGTGTAGTTGACAAGTCAGACTACATGGTGGGGAGCTACGGGCCGCGGCCGGCAGAGTATGAGTTCCTGACCCCTCTGGAGGAGGCCCCTAAAGGCATGCTGGCCCGCGGCACCTACAACATCAAGTCCAAGTTCACTGATGATGATAAGCACGACCACCTCTCCTGGGAGTGGAACCTCAACATCAAGAAAGAGTGGAAAGACTGAGTCCCCGTCAACTTCATTCTTCCCCATCCCCTCTTCTGTTCATCCCTCAGTCTTATTCCCCCACCATTATTTTGAATTAATAATTGTGATAAGTAATTAAGGCAAATTGCTCTCGTCCACCCCAATCCCTGCTGTAGTTTAATTCCAATCACTTTGTCATGCCATTCCCCCCACACGCACTCCTTGTGATGCTGAGTATTGAATATGTGGAGAAAGCAAACCATGTGCACAATCATGAATTTGTGTTTGTTAGTTTGTATATAAATATTTTTTTTAAATAATGAAAAGAACGATAGATTGATCTGTTAATGCTCTTCATATGGATGTCATTGGTAATCAGCTGTGTGAATTCCTCAACCCTTCCCCCTTCATCCCGTCTTCTGTCTTACATTCCTTTTTACCCCCCTTCCTTCCGATTGTTTTATACGACCATGATCTGCCTTGTAATGCATTTTAAAGGGGGTGTTGCTGTGTGTTAAAGGCTGTTGTAGGCCCATACTGTACTCTTTGTTGATGTTGCCCTCTGTCAGTGGAAAGCCTTTGAGCAGATTATATGTACCAGAGTCCACACAATTTTGTTTATTCTGGAACTGGTGTGAATGCCTAATGGTTAAGAGGCGGCATCAACAGCACTTACCGCCAGTCCACCAGAGGCACTGTGACCCCCTGCTGAAGGTGCAAGTGTGCCTCTCCCTGATCAGGGTTTTGACCTCCCTACCTAGTTCATTCAGCAGCCATGTGGCCTTAAAGAGGATTCCTGTAGAACTAACGATGAAGGAAATGATCACTAAGAGCCATTTGCCTTTAGAACAGAACTGTCAGATTCTTACGAGAACCTCCAACAGGGTTTGAGTAAAAGAGTATTAGGCTAAATGTGCAGGTGCTAACATGATCAGACAGACCATTGAGATGATTGTACCTTCTTTCCAGATTAGCCAGTAGAAGTAGACCATGAAAGTGAACAGCGGCCATCTCTGCTCCCTTCCCTCCTCACCATGTCAGGTGGTCTCAATGTGGACCACCTTCAGTGCCGTTTGCTGACATGAATGTGTTTGATATAAAGAACCTGGTTTTGTTAAGGAGCACATTTTTTCTTAGTTGTCATCAAATGCCCTCTAAGCAGACCTCGAGGCCTTCCAGTCACTAACTCCATTACTGTAGTGTCTCATATGGGGCCTTGTGGGCAGAGAGGAATGTCACACAAGGGTTGTTAATCCGCTCACCTCAAGTATGAATCGACTCCAGGATTACCAAAACTGGCTGTGCCTCTAGCCTTTACAACCACAAGCTGCTCTCTGCTAAGGTCTGTTGACTTTCAGAATGGGTGCTCAACATCAAATAGTTGAACTTTGACCCTGTGTATAGACTCCTGGACCTGATGTTTTAGGTCAGGTCTAACTTGTACACAGACCCAGAGTTTCAAGTAGAACGAGAACGGCCAAGACCTTTTACTACTACTACATAACCTTGTTATTTTTGTACACTCCATTTTTCAACGTCATAACCTGTGATGTAGGGCTTTGTTTGGTTTCACTGGTTCAGTATGCTTCATTGGATCATTTTCAGTATGGTTTTGATTCTTTGTAACTACTCCTCTATGCCACCTGGAGATTACTGTTCACCTGTGTCACATTAAAGTATTCAGACTGGAGGTCATGGTCTTTTTTTAATCAGTGAAGACATGTTACTTTTTACACTGTTCTTCTGTTAAGTACAACGTTCTGTAAACCATCTTTACCCATCTATCATACATGCTCCATCTAACACACACGCAACCTTTCTCATTGAACAGAACAATGTTGAGAACATTGATGGTCGTCTACCAATGCATAGAAGACCATATCACATGAAGTTTGTACACAAGAGAATGAGGAAAATATTAAAATGAAAAACCAAAGTACTGATAAGGGGCTCTAGCTGCCATCTCTTATGTAAGATGTGTACTTGAAATAAGCAGTCCAGAAAACAAGGAGCCATGGAGATGTACCCATGGTCTGAGTCAGTGCTTCCAGAGAAAATAAATACATAGTTACAGTAGTTTAGTCATGTGTGGTTGAGAGTTCAATTCCTACGCAGTGCATCATCAGGAGGTCCTCAGTTCTCTAGCTGGGACAACCTAACTCCATTTTGGCAACATTTTCATAGCCATCTTGAGAATCCTTTTACAGAGGTAAATTCACCAATACACTGATATAGTTTTACAGTTAACATACAGTATTTATTTTAGAACAAGTTATTACTTCCTTGAGTACCATGGGCTCTCTCAATTAAAGTCTACTAGTTTCACCTGATTTCAAAACCAATTTATGTTGGATTGATGCATGCATCAAGCCTAAGATGTTAAGGCAAAAGTGTTATTCATTGTGAACATCAGGAATATTTAACTATAAAAAAAATAATTGAAAACACATTTTATGAATAGCTCTGCACGTTATTCGTCAGTCATCATTGGCAAAACCATTAAAATAGCAATTATTTATACATTTTAAATATAATTAGTGCAGTCTCAGTTATACATGGTCAGTCATTTAAACATTGTACTGGATTGTCTTGACCAAAGACGGGTCAAACAGATTTTAGTGCACGACTAGGTTGTCATAAATGACATTAAGTTAGATCAAGAAACAAGGCAATTCATCTACCCAGATGATGAATGTTGTCAGAGATTTACAATTCATTCATTCACATTGGGATGGGTGAAATTTGGCAGTATCCAGAAAGATGAAGAAAACAGCAGAGGGGATAATCTACAGTAAATTGTATAATTTCCCCCGTGCAGTACAGGTAACCTGTCACTAAGACATCAAGTGACCACTTTGAACAAGCAACATGGTCAAACAAAGAGAAACAAATGAAGAAACAAATATGTGGCTTTTGTACCCATTGTTTTCAGTGCATGTTCAGTAGTACCAGCAGAGGTCATGTTCAGTAGTACCAGGAGAAGTCATGTTCAGTATTACCAGCAGAGGTCATGTTTATTAGTACCAGGAGAGGTCACGTTCAGTAGTACCAGGAGAGGTCACGTTCAGTAGTATCAGGAGAGGTCAATTCAGTAGTACCAGGAGAGGTCATGTTTATTAGTACCAGGAGAGGTCATGTTTATTAGTACCAGGAGAGGTCAAGTTCATTTGTCTTTGGACTTCCTTCCCTTAGGACTTCCTACCCTTGGGGACTTTCTACCCTTGGGGACTCCTTTGGTGGAGTTCACTTCACTCTTGGTCTTCTGCAGGCGGGAGAAGATCTCTTTGAACAGGGCCTTGTACTCTGGGGTGTTCTGGCCCAGCCTCTTGTCCACCTGGTCTACCTGCCGGCTGATGCCCTCCAGGGCCTCTGGGGTGGAGGGGGTCTGGGGCGGGGTGGGGGGTGCAGGAGCAGCAGCCGCCATGGCTGAGGAGGGGCCGGGGGTGGCCATGCTGTAGTCCTTCATGGAGGGGTCTCTGGAGATGGGGCGTGACGTCTGCACCCCCGTGTGGCACATGCTCTCCTCGTGGCGCCGGCACTTCCCCAGCAGCTCCTCGTATTTCTCCAGCAGGGCGTGGTACTGCTCGTCCACCTCCCTCAGGATGGACATGCCCCGCTTGCGCGCGCCGTTGGCTTGTATTGCATAGCTGCCCTGTCGCCTGCCCGAGGCATCGCTGGCCGAGATGGCGTTGAGCGCCGTGTCACTGCAGCTCTTCCTCACGGGGCCTCCCTGCTGCCCCCCTCCTCCTGTCCCCCCAGACTCCCCCATCCCCTCCCCTCCCTCCTCTTGCCCCGGTCCCTCCTCGGGTGTGTCGGTCTCGGGGGCGTTGTTGAGCAGGGTCTGCTCCAGACTCTCATCCAACAGACACACCCGGGACCTCCTCAGCTGCTGCATCTCCTGTAGCTCCGCCTCCAGCTCCTGCACCCGCAGCTGGCAGCCCTCAGCCCCCAGGAGGCGCTGTTCCAGGAGCTCAAACTCCTGCAGCACGGCTGTGCACTCCCTCTCTGCCCCCTCCCTCCGGCCACGCTCTGCCACCATGGCGGACCTCAGGGAGGAGACCACGCCCTTTAGACGCTCGTTTTCCTCGTCCAGGGGCCGGCGCTCACGCTCAGACACCAGGTCCACACTGCCGGGGTTGGCCACCAGGAAGCCATCCTCATACCTGTAGAGCGTTCCATCACACAGAGGAGCACGAGGTTACAGCAGGGGGGTTGTAGTCTTATGTATTCTGAACACCATACATTCAGGTCATTTGGCAAATGTGCTAAGCATATTAGCATATTTTCCCATACAGTACTTTGGACTTTTGAGAGAAACTTCATAGAGCATTGCTCCTTACTGTACCTTGGTGCAGTGCAGAGTTCTTTGAGACAGGGGAAGGAGTGGACAGTCTTGCGTCGCTCCCTCTTCTCTCTGTGAACCTTCAGCTCCTCTAGTGTACGTAGCTCCTCCACACGAGCGGTCATGGTATCCACCTGGGCCTGCAGTGTCTCCATGGTACCCGTCAACCTGTAAACACACACACACATAAAACGAAGCCTTCACATAACAAAAGTGGACTAAATCATATTTACATCACGACATAATGTACAATACTGTACTGTGGCTATACTGAGCCTGTGTTACGAAAACAACGGTGAGGCATTTATTTACTATGAACAGTAGGAACCATTCAAGAACTAAGCTTGTTAACTCTTAACCCAAATATTTCTTAGCATTTCTTAGAAATCATTGGTATAAACACCATGAAGAAACAGGTCATGGTACACAGTCTTACATAGAGTGAATGCTCATATTGTGGATCATAGCAGCTAGCACAACTCAGGAGAGTATTCCCCCTCACCTGTCTATCTTCTGCTGCGAGGCCTTGCTCTCTATAACCAGTTTCTCATTGGTGATCTCCAGCTCTCTGGCTGTCACGTCTAGCTGCTCGTAGACCTTTGCATGCTGCTCGTTCATCTCCCTCAGCATCTCCAGCTGCTTGGACAAGTACTGCAGGGGGAATATACATGTGAATGAAGACATGGACCTTACAGGGAGACACATATACCGAGACTGTATTTAAATAGTCTAAAACGGATGTAAAATAACTGGACATCTATATGTTACATCAGTGCAGATGAAGGAGACAAGAGGAGGAGAGGAAGCCGTTTTAGACTATTGAGATACATCCAATGACACTCAATGCCAGACACACTCAGGATTTGCTGTCAATTAAAATCAGTCACATAGATTTGACAGGATTCCATGAAGGTTAAGCAAGATCATAGTGTCACAGTTTCCTAATTCCCGTCTACACAAACAAGTGTGGATCAACTTTATTCTTCTTCTCCAGCAGATTAAAGTGTGTGATTGGTTGATGTGGCCATCAGCAGGCAGCTTTGTTGTTGCCTAATAAGGCAGTCTTTGTTGTCTAATGAGGTGGCAGACTTCACTCAGAGGAGTCAGTGGGTTCCCCTCTCCCACACAGCCGCACACTAAGTAAACACACTCTCTCTCTCTCTTCCTCTCGCGCTCTCATGCAGTTGCACTCTGCTCCTCTGCTATCAGAGCTCTGCAGGGTTTAAATGGCTTGATGGCACATCAAGGAGAATGTAATTGTGCTAGCCTAGAGAGAAGAGGCACTTTGCAGGATCATCAAGTGCATCGTCAGCAGTTTAAAACCCACACATTCCAGCTAACACACCAGTCTGGAGCCATGCTTGCCAATATGGCCTCTCAGCAATTCAACATTAAATATTTTTTACATTTTAGTAATTTACCAGACGCTTTTATCGAGAGCGACTTACAGATTTTTCACCTAGTCGGCTCTAGGATTCGAACCAGCAGCAGTGCACTTTGCAGGATCAATCATGACATGTACACACGCTCACATATAGTTAGTGAAAGTGGTGCCAAAGTGGTGTCATGCTGTACCTCGATCTCCTGCACCTGTTCCTCATTGTTGATGTACATCTGTTGTAGGGAGTCCTCCAGCTCCTTGTTGCGTTCCAGAAGGGTCTTCCCCAGCTCGGCTGCCAGGTGCAGATCTGTGAGAGGGGACAGAGAGGAGGACGGAGAGAGACAGTGGTGAGAGTACTGGTCTGGACACAGAAAAACACAACTATTTTAACTCGGTCATTCACATTTCACCCGCCAGTAATATTGGTTGCTGCTGCCCAGCTCAGTTCAAGTATTGCATTGGATCCTTGTGGACTGTTTTAACTCCATTAATGCAATGCTTTCTGGCTTTCCTTAAAGTGATGAATTTAAGACTTCGCCTCCTCATTTCAAATTCAATAAGAGCGAGCAGTAGAGAGAAAATCCCCTCATTCAATTCCCCCTGCTGGAGTCTATTTTTTTAATCCTCTATCTTTTCTGAATAACACCAGCTTTCGTGACCTCTGCCAAGATGAGCTCAAGAAAATGGAGGCTGACTGCAGGAGAAAGGAGGAGACTAAGGGAGAAAACCTAGTTAGCACAGGCTCTGTCTGGATTACTCTGGGCAGAACACACCAATACAGGTCATCTCAGAACTCATTGACCATTACTCATGGTCAGAATGACAGAAATATCCCTGTTAGTTCTTATTACCCCACTCCAAAAGAAGAGCGTCTGTACAGTCTGTACATACAAGCATAAAGGTTTTAGCTAAATCAATAGTCTCTCTGCATTGGTTACTACACAAATATCCTTTATTGTCACAACAAGATTGGTTTCTGGGGAAAAGGTTAAACAATAAACCCCAGCACATCTCTGCTCTCAATCTGCTTTGACAAACATCTCCACAAATAAACACACATACAAACATGATCCCATCTGAACAACAAAGCACTGGGAGGGCTAAGGGCAGCGAGCCACTTGGTTTCCACGAGCAGCTTGATGGATCCATTATTCATCGGCTGCTGCAGTGACGAGGCCTACATGGACTGAGAGTAGGGATGAGGAGGGGAGCTGTGCTGGCTCCTGGCTCCAACATGCCTGCCCCACTACTCAGAGCCCATGACAGTACATTGGGAGTAGGAGAGGGGTGTGAAACTGAGAACAATTTACCTCCATTAAGGAACATGAATGCAGCATTTTATCAGCACAATGCATGGTGTCAGCACTAACAGGAACATAACAGTGGGGAACACCATGCTGCTGCTGCACAGTACACATCTAAATCACAAGGGAGATGAGTTTAATTATAGTATGGCTGCCTGGAGCAGTAGCTGTGTGTGTGTATCAGAAAGATAACGCAAGTAAGGCAACAGGAGCTAACAAATAAAAAAGGACAGAGAGGCAGAGGACAAGAGGCCCGTCTTCAACACATAGCTAAAAAGGTAATTAGCTCATCTGTAGGCTACCATATCTCCACTACAGCCCAAGGTCAGGCTGTAATTTCCTGTTTTAACACAATGGACAGATGATAACAGAGAGAGAACTAGAAGACTGATAAGGGTCTGTATTATATAAACAGTACCAAAGGCTCTTGTGTGTGTGTGTGTGTGTGTGTGTGTGTGTGTGTGTGTGGGGGGGGTGAGCATTCCCCCCAGGTCCTATCATCTACAACACAAACGCTACGTGACCAACACACACGTGCCTGGTACACATTGTCTAAGGCCTAAAAATGATGTAATCTTAGGCTGCCGCACAACGGTTGTTAGAAGCTTGCTGAGAGAGGGCAAGAGATATCCCAGTAAATAGGATAAATCATGTACCCACTTCATTAAGTACAAGTGAATACCATATAAAGAATTGTAACAGCACAAAGCAATGACATCACTGTCAAACTGACATCTCCCCATGGCAACCTTGGCACACACACAGCTCATGTGCACTACAGCCTTCTGCACGTGTGGCTCTGCATCATCCTTATGCCCTCAGATGTGTATAACTCATATAGCATCTAGTGAAGCACATCACAACCACACTGCACCAGCTGCTACAACTATGACATCATACCTACCATCTGGACAGACAGGCTACACATGTTGAGCTGATGATAATGACCACTGAGGGCAATAGGTGAGCAGCCCTGAATACAGATCACTTACATAATGATCACATACTCACTCCGTGTGTGAAAGTGAGTGGAAGTAGACCATAGCAAATACAATATGACCCCTTGGTTGGAACAGCATGCTAAAACTGTACTAATACAATTTTACATGCAGGGTCGCCTCCAAAATCTTTCTAACCCACAGGCTGAAATCTCTGATCCCCAGCCTTAGAGGCCGTGTCTGGGGCCCCCTAATCAGATCATCCAGCTGGGCTTAATGCTCTGACTCTCCATATTGAATAACACTGTGAGATGAGATAGAGCCTACTGCTGGCTGCAGAACAGCAGAATCCACCTGGTTGCCAAACTCTGACCAGACCAGCGAAACACTGATGAGACGCAAATGCTTTCATTCTCTGGGTCATCGGGTAAATCGGTCAATGAGGTGATGTGGAGGACGAGGCAAGGCCTGGGCTAGGGAAGGACATCTACATACCTCATCACACCATCTGGAACTCACACCACCTACTATCCTAATATACCAACCTTACCCTTTAGAATGAATGATTGCTAGGAAAATACAGCTTTGATCTATATCATAATTTGTGGGGACATTTAAAATGCTAAAACAATAGCTTCTTTCCCATTCTGTTTAGAAATATGGGGATAAGATCAGAGATCGGTGACTACACATGCCCTCATCTATGTCTATCTAGCCATTAGTGGAGGAAGCGACAGTTCAATTGAGTTAACTAAATCAAATAAATGCAGAACAGATACAAAAGGGGTGTGTCACTCTATAGGAGGGATGTATTATCAGACTAAGCCCTGGGTGAATAGAAAAGGTTGTATGTATTATGTGCCTTTCAACAAGCATCTCGAAACATAGCTTCATTGGGAGAGTCTCCATTGTTAATCCCTATGATTCATCAGAGTACAGATATGAGTGGTTAGTAAATGTCCTGTGTCTCCAGTCTAGCCAGTAATATATTTAAAAAGACAGAACTCTGACATTTTCCTCACTCTGAGATTGCAACTCCATATAATCTTTGTTCACAATTCCACATAATCCTGAGAATGTCAACCATTTCTCTCCCTGAATATCCCACCATCTCTCTGTTTGTCTGCCAACTCTCCGGCAGGCTCTATCACCTAATACCTCACCAGCACATCCCTGTGCCAGGCAGAACCACGACTCAGCATTTTGGTGATTTGAGGAAAATAACCCTGAGGGCCAAGGGTTGGCACGTGACCATCCATCATATATGAGGAGAGAGATGGATGGTGAAATCAGACGGACAGTAGGGTTATTCTGAGAACACGCACTTCACTGACAAGATCAGAATAATTGGCAAAGGCAGGGAGCTCCATAATTTATTAAGGGGAAGTCTAGAGCAGTGCCTATACACAGAGAGATGGAAGTAGGCCTGTGTGTGTCAGAGAGAGTAGAACACAGAGAGAGAAGAACACAGAGAGAGAAGAACACAGAGAGAGAGAGAGTGTGTGTGTGTGTAACATGGTCTGACAGGTGAAACCTGCAGCAGCATTTCGATAGTTCCCACGCCTTCTTCTCAAATGTATGGGACTTGGGGTGTTGGGGTCGGTCTTAGAAAGTGCATGAGCTCCATCACAAAATGTCAGTTTGATTATATCAAGGATAATATTTACAATTAAGACAGTAGTCCATTCCAGATAAGCACGCTTGTATATAGAGCCAAAATGACTGAACATGTCATGAATTCTTCAAAATGAACAATGTCAATAATATTGTCTTATTTTCTAGAAGGGTCAATTAGCATCATTTGATACATCTTCAGGTCGTTGCATTAAATGACAGTGATGAGGTCCGTAGTCAGCATCAGCTGCTTTTTGCTGTGACTGTTTTTACTGTAACATTGTAACGGAACGATTCGCATACAAGGCTAAACAAAACCTGCAACAAATATAACCACAACCGCCACAATGTAACAACAATGGTGTCAGTCTACTCACCCTGCTCCAAATCCCGTTGGTCGTACCATGGCTCATCTTCCTCCGTAACAAACTCCTCCATCCTGCCTGCACGAAGCATCGATGCTCGTTCTATCGTTGTGGATGTTCACCCGACGCTCTGTAAAATCTCTGACTGCTCGCCCGGAAGCGAAAGCATGCCTCGTATTATCAAGAAATCTCGAACAGCGCAGCCTCCCAAACCGTAACCCTTTCAGCAACCTTTAACATTCACGAGGAAAACCGCGGGCGCACCTGCACCCAACATTCTTCAATGAACCATTCAAATGAGACAGATGCGTTCTTTTACCGCACCTGACACTTAATTAATATCTCAAGCCCGACAAATGCACGCACAAACTGGACACTGCAAGCAAGTCCTTATATGCAACGACAGCACTGTCCGCCTACAATATAAATAGAGAATGACGTACGAAAACTTTTTGTACAATGTTGAGACGTGTACGTTCACTGAACAAATGTGTGACACTGGCAAATGCCACGCATAATTCCCCCCCCCCCCGTTGTGATTTACGTAGGCCTCCAGCTGTTGTTACACGCCCCCACTCACTCGTGCTTAGCACCGATATCTCTCCTGATCCATTCTGCAACGATACCCAACCCCCTTCCCTATACAGGGGAAGATGCTGCTCCATAAAACAGTCCTTCCACTTCATCTAATTGTATAGAGCCCATGAGTCATTTAGTACCAGCCACTAGACATTCAGTATTATAGATTTTTTTGTAAACAGGTCTCACAACGAGCAACAGTGTGTGATGGCAGGGTGCTTTTGGATATATTTGTGTGATGGCTGAGTGTTTTTCCCATTGGTGCATCAAGTGCTCTTTGGATTCCATCATGTTTGAAATGGCTGACTGTTTGAAAAGGCACCCACCCAGTCACCAACCAGAACAGGCAGACATGGCCAGCTCTGCTCTTTTAGACAAGATAACCTTGTACTAGATCACCATAAGGACAAGAGAAAAAAATTATAATATTTTTTTGTATTCCTCAGCTTAAATAAAAGCTCTCATTGAGAATCTCATGAAAAAACGAATAACTAACAACCAAGAATACATTAAATTACAGCTCTAAAATCAATCAAAGATAGAGTCTGTGGTTGTTACACATCCAGTTGGCTGTCCTCTTCAGTCAGGCTTTATGACAGACCAGGTAGCAGCAGGGTTTGGCTTGGTATAACCATAGCATCCATCTCCTAGTCACATGGTGCTAACATCAAACAAAGAGCCACCTCTGCTCAGCGTTGAGCAGGGATGACTAATTGTTCCCCAGAAGCACCAGCAGACATGCTGTATACAGTACATGTTTAATGGCGCCATTACAGTGGCTCTCCACACCACGGCAGCATGAGCCTGGAGTTGACACAGCATAGCAGCATTTCATCCCTGTAACGGCTGAGTGTCTTGGCCTGGGAGAGATGTGAGGGAGGAGGGAATCAGTTGGAGAGAGAGAGAGTGGATGAAGGGGTCAGACCCCCAGGTTGTTATCCTCCGCCACCTTTCCGTTCGTAGTCCCTCCTCCTCCCATCCATCTGTGTTCAGAGGTCTCAGTGCTGTGTGGTCCCTTCAGGTGCTTCCAGTCTGCTTCACTCTCACAGCGCTTCACACCGCTGAAGAACTTATTTATCAGAGTCTTGGCCTGCATTTTCACTGTGGACACAAAATAGTTCATTATTAGAAAAGGCAGCTTGTGCCAGAGCACACACAATGTTGGTCTTCCTCACCTTGACCTTTTCCCCTACTCCTCCCCTCTGCTAGTAGATGAGACAAGTAGCGGGCAAATGACTTGAACAGCTCCTACAAGAAGGAAGATTTCACATTTGGAATACTGTGATTTGAAAAAGTGACAAATGAAGAACCAAATATCTTCATCACAGCTTATGCCCCTTCCTTCTCTCCCTCACCTTGGTGGTAAACTTGCCCTGCGTATAGAAGGGGTCTAGACAGCGCACCACGATGTCAGCCACCTCCTTCAGAGACACAGGCTTGGGGGCTTTGCTGGGGCTCCCTGGCTCCAGTACAGTCTCCTGGATGTTGGGGTTAAAGGTCACCTTTTTCCTGCTGTCCTGTAGGGGGCCGCTGCGCTTGGCTTCCCTCTCTTCACTCTCCTTACATAGCTAACACACACACATAGAGAACATGTGATAGTACAGTGAGGGAAACAATTATTTGATCCCCTGCTGATTTTGTACATTTGCCCACTGACAAAGACATGATCAGTTTATAATTTTAATGGTAGGTTTATTTTAACAGTGAGAGACAGAATAACAACAAAAAAATCCAGAAAAACACATGTCAAAAATGTTATAAATTGATTTGCATTTTAATGAGGGAAATAAGTATTTGACCCCTCTGCAAAACATGACTTAGTACTTAGTGGCAAAACCCTTGTTGGCAATCACAGAGGTCAGACGTTTCTTGTAGTTGGCCACCAGGTTTGCACACATCTCAGGAGGGATTTTGTTCCACTCCTCTTTGCAGATCTTCTCCAAGTCATTAAGGTTTCGAGGCTGATGTTTGGCAACTCGAACCTTCAGCTCCCTCCACAGATTTTCTATGGGATTAAGGTCTGGAGACTGGCTAGGCCACTCCAGGACCTTAATGTGCTTCTTCTTGAGCCGCTCCTTTGTTGCCTTGGCCGTGTGTTTTGGGTCATTGTCATGCTGGAATACCCATTCACAACCCATTTTCAATGCCCTGGCTGAGGGAAGGAGGTTCTCACCCAAGATTTGACGGTACATGGCCCCGTCCATCGTCCCTTTGATGCGGTGAAGTTGTCCTGTCCCCTTAGCAGAAAAACACCCCCAAAGCATAATGTTTCCACCTCCATGTTTGACGGTGGGGATGGTGTTCTTGGGGTCATAGGCAGCATTCCTCCTCCTCCAAACACGGCGAGTTGAGTTGATGCCAAAGAGCTCGATTTTGGTCTCATCTGACCACAACACTTTCACCCAGTTCTCCTCTGAATCATTCAGATGTTCATTGGCAAACTTCAGACGGGCCTGTATATGTGCTTTCTTGAGCAGGTGGACCTTGCGGGCGCTGCAGGATTTCAGTCCTTCACGGCGTAGTGTGTTACCAATTGTTTTCTTGGGGTCAAATACTTATTTCCCTCATTAAAATGCATATCAATTTATAGCATTTTTGACATGCGTTTTTCTGGATTTTTGTTTTGTTATTCTGTCTCTCACTGTTCAAATAAACCTACCATTAAAATTATAGACTGATCATTTCTTTGTCAGTGGGCAAACGTACAAAGTCAGCAGGGGATCAAATACTTTTTTCCCTCACTGTAGATGTTAACAACAATGTCATCATTACATTACAGTTAAAAAACTTGACACAATAATACTGTTGTGGCAATATAATATTTGTCTCCATACCCTTTGTTTTAGCAACGATTTAGTCTTGTTTTCATGTGCGTTTTGCCTTTGAAGAAGACAGAAGGAGTTTAGAGAGAGAGGCAAAACGGAATAATCCAATCCCAGACTATCTAGACTTTATCTACAACTACATTTACATTTACATTTACGTCATTTAGCAGACGCTCTTATCCAGAGCGACTTACAGGAGCAATTAGGGTTAAGTGCCTTGCTCAAGGGCACATCGACTGATTTTTCACCTAGTCGGCTCGGGGATTAGAACCAGCGACCTTTCGGTTACTGGCACAACGCTCTTAACCACTAAGCTACCTGCCGCCCCTACTGAGGGACATCTTACACTGTGATAGAGTCCAAGTCCAGTTTCCTCTTTAACCTCATTATTTATCCAAGCTGTTGATTTCTGTGGGGATGGTATCCGTAGGGATGGTTTCCATGGGGATGGTATCCGTAGGGATGGTTTCCGTGGGGATGACTTCTATGGGACTAATGTCCATAGGGATGGTGTCCATGGAGACAGTAGCAGGTGTGATTTCCTTAGTGGGGAGTGACGGGGGTGGTATTGAAAAGGCCTGAGATGACACAATTTGTTCTTATCTCCAACTCTTGACTCTTTTCAATCTGTTTCTTCCCAAAGTACTGGGTAATGTTGCAGGGGTTCTTAGCAGCCTCCACTAGCTTCTGCTGCTTCTTGCTCAGGGTCTTGCCTCCTGTCTTGGTGGGACTGTTCAGGGAGGCAGAGACTGCACTGGCTTTAGCTCTGATGGAGGAGCTGATGGTTGGTGCTGTATCTCCAGTCTTTGTCTCCTTCCTCTTACCCCTCTCCTCCTCACTGGCTGACTCTCCAGACCCAGCCAGGCTCTCAGGGCCCCCGCTCCCTGTCCCCCTGTTGGCCGCTGGACCTGGCCCTGTAGTGGAGCCCTCACAGTTAGAAGCCCTCAGCAGCTCACTGGCAGTTTGGAAGGGGTTGGAGGAGCCCCTCAGACCTGCTCCTATTCTCTTCCGCTTTAGCTGGTGGAGAGAAGGAGACACAGAAGGAAGGATGCTTAGTTACTAATAGAACCTAGTATGAGGCGGACTCACAATAACACTGACTGCATCCTGTTACTAATGGGCTGAGATATGATTCTGAGACAGTCTCAATGCATTAGCAAGTAGATAAATATGTAGTCATTACTGCTGCTTATAAAGGAGTGCTACAATATTTTCTAAAGCAAAGTAAAGGCAGAGTCCTCTGTGTGCTGTGGTGTTGGGCCTTACTGAGTAGATCTGTGAGGCAGGCGTGAAGCCCTGCTGCTCCTCAGTCAAGGAGGAGGAAGAGGAGGAGGCTGCTTCGTCTTTGGATTCAGTCTTTATCTCTGTGGATTCCCCAGAGCAGCTGGTCCCTTCTCCTCCTCCTCCTCCTCCTCTTCCTGCAGAGGCAGCCACTCCCTTCTTCATCTCTGATACCTTTAGGAACGAGAGATGAGTTAGATGAGTGAAAGAATAGCTTAAAAAGAATAGCTTCCATAGGGCTCAATACATAAACTGACTTTAGAGTTGTACAATAAACCAGACAGTAGTCAGCAGCTACTCACCCTCTTCAGGACAGCTGCTTTGTACAGGTTAGAAGACTTGGTGATCTTGAAGACCTCATGTTCAATATCCACCGCCAAGGAGTGTGTCAGAGCTGGGGTGAGGGATTAAAAAGGGAAAGAAAGAAAGAAATCCAAGTGTCAGTTCAGTTATCCCAGTGGCATCAGTGACTTGGCATTTTAGGTGCATGTGCGTTAGTAGTGACTGGTACCTGTGTGTGTCTGCTGCTGCCACCAGGTGGTTGTTCAGAGCCTCCTGTAGCAGGGCCACACAGTGCTTCCGAGCCTGGAATACAATTGATGCACACATTTGGCACACACTCTTGTAAAAAATATTTTTTAAAGGCAAGTGAAGATGTATTAATTTGATTTTAACCACTATTCAAAGGGAATGTGCCACTGAGTTTTAAAGCATGTCTTTACAAGGGAGAACTGGTCAGTAGCAGCTCCAGAATAAAATCAACACTATACATAATAAAAAATAAAAATAATGACATACAATCAATCAGTCATACACCACAAAATACAAATAGGCCTAAATATTTTCCTTGAAAATTGGTATTCTTGTAATACATGTATGAACCACACAGTGGCAGTACAATCCCCTCTCTGTTCCCTAAATCTGCAAACCCAGATATTCAGTGTTCTGTGCGTTTGACCAAATATTCAGAGTCTGACCCTGGATAAACAAGCATGAAACAAGTTCATGAAAGAGGTGTTGGGTAAAGGATTTCAAGCAGAATTTAATTATGGATCAATAAATAGTTTCTAACTAGCTCATGATGGTGGATACGCTGAATACACAAGGACGTGTGCATTAACCATCAAAAGCATGTGAATGTGCATATTGCTTTGCACGTGCGTGTGTGTGTGTGTGTGTGTGTGTGTGAGACGTTTCCATAGCAGAGCTGTACCTTGACAGTGAGGCTGGGGATCTTCTGGCTGCTGGCCTCTCTGAGTGGGCAGTCATCATCTGTAGACACAGTTGAACACAATATCGAAACCCATTCAGTCACATAACGGTATTATTAGTCAGTCACTTTGCTTGTCTACACTGATATTACAACAATAGAGAACCCACCTGGGGGGATAAATGAATATTTGTGTCCCTCAGACACCTACAGAGGAAAGAGGGAGAAGAAAACAGAGGGAAATAAGACACCCCCTCACACTTCTATTGTCAGTTAGTGCAGAGAACCTACAGAGGGCCCCTCAAATTCCTCACTCCACCTTAGAGCTCTGCCTCTCTCACCTAGTTGCTAGTGTTTCAGTGTTTCAGTGTTCCAAGCCCCTGCTGTTGCTGGCAGCATCTCAAACCAACAGTCTCAAAATCATGGCTCAACTCAACACATCTTTTGTTTGCCTGGATTAATAGTATAGATTTGAATAGCCCTGTCGTGCTGATTTGACTCCACATATGGGAGAGATTTACCACATGGTGCCTTACAGGGGCCCCTAGACCCAGCCTCCTTGCCTGGCTGATTGGCTGGCCACAGCTGGAAAACAGATGTGGAGAGAGAGGGAGCTGCTACAGTGTATGAAAGTTTGTTTACTGAAGCAATGGAAAGAGTAAGCTTATGGAGTCAGTAGTTGTGTATCACAGTATGACAGCAGGGCTGTCCATGTACAGCATGTATACAGTACATGAATGTGAGGTTTCACCTTGCGCAGGTTCATTTGTTTCTTGAAGAGATTTCCAAACTCCTTCCTCATATGCTCAGAGCCATCATCATCACCACCGCTCTCCCAGCCCTCCTCATCATGCCTGAGGAGATGATATCACCACAGACCTCAGCATTCCTACCGTACTGTCTATGAGTGACAGCTAGAAAACACATTTTAAAATCAACAATAAATGTGAAAATAATTCCAATCAGAAGGAAAGACCCCTATCTTGCCCTGTTAGCAACTAAAAACTACAACAAATGTTAGCCTGGATGCCAGTCTGTTTCTGCTTTAACCAACAGAGTTAGACTGGCCTCCAGGCTACTAGACCGTTGCATTGCTGACCTCTCAAAGCCATAGCCCTTCCTCCCCCCAGCGTAGAGGTCGCGGTCAAACCCAAACGGGCCCCTGGGCTGTGTGCTCTGAGCCGCCCCGGTATTGGTGCACAAAGTGGCCCCCTTCTCCAGCTGGGCCCGTACAGCCTTGGGGTCACGACAGTAGTCACAGGCTCCAGCACAGTCCGGCTTCTGGTCCCCAATGAACTTGGAGATGGTGGCATGGCGGCAGCTGAGAGAGACCAGAGACACGGGTTAGAGAGAGACAAACATATTGCACAGACATGCTAAAGGTCAAACCACTAGGAGGCCTTCCATTCACAGAGTGCCTCAGTGTAGCAGAGTGAAGATAGCAGCATGGATGTTGCTCTAATCTCTTCCCATCTGCTGGTCCAAAAGCATTTCCTAAGGTATTTTACATCATCTGAGGTGTTTGTGTTGTGCCTGCCATCGGTTGAGACGCAGCATACTCTTGAATACAGGGTAGGTGTCATGTTTTGTTTGATAAATGTACTAAAATGTGACTATAATAAAAATGTCAACTTTCAAATGCTACCACAGAGATGGTTGGAGGTCCACACAGTGGATAACACTTTCAATCCTCCGTAGGAAACCTATTGAAATCAAAGAAATATAGATAATAGAATAGACATTCCCATTTAAGTTGACATTCAATGGTGGGTGGACCAGCAGCGATCTTTATGGTAGTAATTGGAAGTAAAATGTTTAATTAAATGTCAATGTCAATGGTGTACCAGCTAAATTGCAGTGGTCTCAAGGGATAGGTCCATTCTATTTCTATGATTGAAATTACACCCACCCTGTATTCAAGAGCTTGCTGTGTCGCAACCGAAGAAATGATCAAATATTTTGACAACCCTTTTTGTAAGCTTTTAAATGATATTAAACTCAACTGTTTATCTTTTCCATTGATGAAGACATGGATGTCTCATGGTATGGTGGGGTATATGCAAAATGGGTCCACTTTGAGCAATGGGTCAACTTTGAGCAAGAATGTTTTGGCATTCAGGTCCAAAAAGACACTTTCTGACCACGTCTACCATGTACAAATACAGTGGGGGAAAAAAGTATTTAGTCAGCCACCAATTGTGCAAGTTCTCCCACTTAAAAAGATGAGAGAGGCCTGTAATTTTCATCATAGGTACACGTCAACTATGACAGACAAAATGAGATTTTTTTTCTCCAGAAAATCACATTGTAGGATTTTTTATGAATTTATTTGCAAATTATGGTGGAAAATAAGGATTTGGTCAATAACAAAAGTTTCTCAATACTTTGTTATATACCCTTTGTTGGCAATGACACAGGTCAAACGTTTTCTGTAAGTCTTCACAAGGTTTTCACACACTGTTGCTGGTATTTTGGCCCATTCCTCCATGCAGATCTCCTCTAGAGCAGTGATGGTTTGGGGCTGTCTCTGGGCAACACGGACTTTCAACTCCCTCCAAAGATTTTCTATGGGGTTGATATCTGGAGACTGGCTAGGCCACTCCAGGACCTTGAAATGCTTCTTACGAAGCCACTCCTTCGTTGCCTGGGCGGTGTGTTTGGGATCATTGTCATGCTGAAAGACCCAGCCACGTTTCATCTTCAATGCCCTTGCTGATGGAAGGAGGTTTTCACTCAAAATCTCACGATACATGGCCCCATTCATTCTTTCCTTTACACGGATCAGTCGTCCTGGTCCCTTTGCAGAAAAACAGCCCCAAAGCATGATGTTTCCACCCCCATGCTTCACAGTAGGTATGGTGTTCTTTGGATGCAACTCAGCATTCTTTGTCCTCCAAACACGACGAGTTGAGTTTTTACCAAAAAAGTTATATTTTGGTTTCATCTGACCATATGACATTCTCCCAATCCTCTTCTGGATCATCCAAATGCACTCTAGCAAACTTCAGACGGGCCTGGACATGTACTGGCTTAAGCAGGGGGACACGTCTCGCACTGCAGGATTTGAGTCCCTGGCGGCGTAGTGTGTTACTGATGGTAGGCTTTGTTACTTTGGTCCCAGCTCTCTGCAGGTCATTCACTAGGTCCCCCCGTGTGATTCTGGGATCTTTGCTCACCGTTCTTGTGATCATTTTGACCCCACAGGGTGAGATCTTGCGTGGAGCCCCAGATCGAGGGAGATTATCAGTGGTCTTGTATGTCTTCCATTTCCTAATAATTGCTCCCACAGTTGATTTCTTCAAACCAAGCTGCTTACCTATTGCAGATTCAGTCTTCCCAGCCTGGTGCAGGTCTACAATTTAGTTTCTGGTGTCCTTTGACAGCTCTTTGGTCTTGGCCATAGTGGAGTTTGGAGTGTGACTGTTTGAGGTTGTGGACAGGTGTCTTTTATACTGATAACAAGTTCAAACAGGTGCCATTAATACAGGTAACAAGTGGAGGACAGAGGAGCCTCTTAAAGAAGAAGTTACAGGTCTGTGAGAGCCAGAAATCTTGCTTGTTTGTAGGTGACAAAATACTTATTTTCCACCATAATTTGCAAATAAATTCATTAAAAATCCTACAATGTGATTTTCTGGTTATTTTTTTCTCAATTTGTCTGTCATAGTTGACGTGTACCTATGATGAAAATGACAGGCCTCTCTCATCTTTTTAAGTGGGAGAACTTGCACAATTGGTGGCTGACTAAATACTTTTTTCCCCCACTGTATGTATGGTAAGTTCCGTTCAAATCAAAAAGGGGTGCAGTCAAAAAGTTATTGAAATCAAATGCAGCGACTCTGCAGGAGTGTGAAGTGTATTCTCCAGTAAAAGAACACCAGTTTAATGATACGTCTGTGAACTGGATGAAGTTTCTGTTCACACAGATACACCACTCCCTTCTATTCTGAGGAGAAAAAGGAG